>NW_019416456.1:329864-340728 GCF_000390285.2 Anoplophora glabripennis
ATAGGACTCATCCTTAAACATGCCTACTAAACTTTCACTGCAAGAGACTAACAACAAATTGACAGTTTAGTTGTTTGTTTTGAAGTTTTGCTAAAAATTCCACAGCTATCCTCGCAAGAAATTACATGATTTTAGGTGATTACACAAAAAATAGTAGATAACTTAAAAACTAGAAGAAATAGGTATAGGGAACCCTGATACCGTTCTAAAGAGAATAAAATCGTATGTTTAGTTAACTAAACTTGGCATTAAATTTCTAGCACCCTGTATGCAATTAACTTTAAACTTTAAAAGTATTGATGGGAAGCTTAGGGGTCTAGCTATCCCCCCTATAAATATTGTTGCTATATCTTTCTTACTATAAAATACACATGGTTTGAAGCTATTCACTTTTTCTCCATTTAAAAAAAAAATTAAATATCTCGAAAACGGTTAATTTTAGGGGAAACTTCATAAAAGTCCATCTAAAATAACACGTAGAATCCAAAATTGCAATAATATATAGGGTGTTCCACTTAAAATAAGCAAGTTGATAGCGACTTCCGGTATAACCGGAAGTGGTACGCGGACGGCATTATTTTAGTTGAGAAGGGCATGCCCGAAAACCTGGTATCCCAAATTTTCAAAATTAAAATCGAAGTAGTCTCTGATATAATTCTAATGGGCCGTCACCGTGATACACCCTGTATAAATTTAACTTGAAAAAATAAATTTTAGATTTATATTTTGGGGAACCCGTCCCTAAAATAATGTAACCCTTTTTTTCCATTTAAACTGCATAAAAAACGCTGGTTAAAAATTTCCTTATCAATCCTCACTATCTCGAAAGGAACTATACCCAGGACTCTCCTTTAATGTCTGCACGTCGACGGTGGTCCAATCACCGGAGCACTTCATTTAGCTGGTACGATACGCCGCATGATTTATAGCTTAACGAATCGAACGCGGTCTCCGCAATAAATCCACCAGAAAATATGTTGTTATCTTTGGATAAAGGGTAATAAATCTGTTGTTCCACCTAATGCGCTCCGATCGGAGCCGCAAAACAAACAAAAGTGCAGTTTGTTAAATAACAGAACTATTACTGGTCGTGGATAATGTCAGCTGTCGTTTCGGCAACGAGTGAATTCAGACAAATCGTCAGAAATTAATTAAGAGGGAAAATTTACGGCGTTGGGTCGTTTCTATAAATGAAATAAAGTTGGTAAATAGCATAATTACTTTTCTTTAAAACTGTCTGAAATGCTGACATTTTGATTCTGTTTCCTAAGAACAGAACATTTCAAAACTTTTGGAATATGTATTTCAATGTGCATGATCTCCCGATTGTTTTGAAAAATATAGCCAAATTTTATTTTTTTGAGGCGCCGTTATAATCTCAAAATTTTCACAGTAGAACAAAGAACAAATACAACGTATCTGATTGTGCTTAAAAAAATGTGTAACTGTTCACTATTTTAAATCGAATTTATCTATTTCTGGTTTCTGGTTTCTGCAATCTAAACTGTTCAGACAAACTAATTTTGGATTGGCTGGATTACCTACAGGGCTGTTTTGCGTGAGAAAATTAGTGACAAATAGACAAAGTAATACTTCTACAAACTAAGTAGCAGCATAAATGACACACAATATAACATGGCATATGTAAAAGCACACGTTTATCTGTAATAAACTGAAAAACTGGAATATAGAACACACCGAAATATCTATTAAAGCGACGGTTTGCAATGCTTAAGTTCAGTTACTTACGAAGCACGGTGTGACGTCACAGACCTTACTCGGGAAAAGCCTGTGTTTTAAATGCTGTTGTGGCAACCAAAACATTTATAATAAGCAATATACAGAGCTTTTACAAGACACGTAGTACGGAGACACGGAGGTACTTGATTTACGAATACAATTTAAATACACAAAGATACCTCCATATTTTGAGAACCGTTGTAATACATTTCTTAGAGGATCTATCCATAGATCAACTAAAAAGCTGTTGGTATCAGCTAGACGAAGTATCCCGCCAATTAAATAGAATGTTTGGAGACAGGTGGATTAGACGTCTAGGACCCTGGGACTGGCCACCAAGGTTTCCAGATCTGCCATCAGCAGATTTTGTTGAAATTGTTCATCAGGTTGCGCAAATATATACAGGGTATTCCATTAAAAAAAAAAAGTTAATATGGTTTAAAGTTGACTAAATTCGGCATTAAATTTCTACCACCCTGTATGAAATTAAGTCATTTTTAAATTATGGCAGGGAAGCCTACCGTTTTAGTTATGTCCCCTTTAAATTTTATCGCTTTAATTTTATTATTATAAATTACACATCTTTTTGAGTTAGGCAGTGCTTTTTAATTTTTTTTTTTTTTTTTGAAAAAAATTAAATATGTCAAAAACGGTTAACTTTAAGAATAGGAAACCTTTATAAAAGTTCAGTTAAAAATTGACATAGAATCCAAAATTGCAATAATATATATTAGGGTGGCCCAAAACAAAACGAATATATATTTTTTTCGTGTCTTGTGAAAATAAATTAGTTTATCATGTTTTATGAGCCCTTTTAAACAATCAGCTCAAAAAAAATTTTTTTGAGGTCGATTTTTAAAAATTTCAAAAATCATCAAAAAAAAATTTTTTTTTTATTTTTTTCTCGTTATTTATCATTTTCTAGGTTGAAAAAGATCTCGATTCTGAAAATTTCAAATCGATATTTAAATTTCTAGTCTCACTCATAATTATTTTAACTTTAGAAGTAGTGCACCTAAAATATTTTCGAGCGACCTCTAAAAATAAATATCAAGGAACTAATAATTTCTTTTATTTAATTTGATGAACAAAAGAACAGACATAAATCACGAGACACTTAAAAAATTTCTCGAGGCAAAATTTACTACCGCACTGTGAGTATCAAATATTTATAATTTTTTAATTTTTCAAAATTTAAGTGTCTCGTGATTTATTTCTATTCTTTTGTTCATCAAATAAAATTAAAAAATATATATATTAGTTCGTTGATATTTATTTTTAGAGGTCGCTCGAAAACAGGTACCTAAACTACTTTGAAAGTTAAAATAATTATGAGTGACCTTTAGAAATTAAAATATCGATTTGAAATTTTCAGAATCGAGATTTTTTTCAACCTAGAAAATGATAAAATAACGAAAAAAAAGTAAACAAAAATTCAATATTTGACGATTTTGGAAATTTTTAAAAATCTTGAGCGACCTCTAACAAATTTTTTTTGAGCTGATTTTTTAAATGGGCTCTTGAAACATGATAAACTAACACATTATTGTTTGTGAATTAATGTAACTTTTTCGTAATGCTATTTTATCTAAAATAAAAAAAACTATCTATGTTTATTTTACTCTGTATTTAAATTAAAATAATAATAAACTGTTATAGGTTAGGTTAGTTCATATTCATTTTGTTTGCATAGTAAAGATTTGTAATTTGTTCATTAACAAGTGAAGTGTGATAGTTTCTTCATTTAATAAAGTTAAACTTAATAAGGAAGTCAATTAATTTTAAAAACAATTTTATTTAATTACATGTAACGTAACCCCTTCAACCACTCCACTGAACTATAGGGATTTTCATTTGATCTTACCAACTGTGAATTGTTAGTTCACGTGGCTGTAAATGTTGTGTGATGTAAAAATTTGCAGATATTGTTATTTTGATCTACAGAATTCATTATTCTATTTAAAAAAATGCGCAAGTTGCCCATCGGCATTTTTCCTTTCACTGAAAGGCCTTCCATGGCGAGAACGACTGCGATATATGCAAACACGCCGTACAAATTACCTCCCGCCGCGAAATACGTCGGGTGGAAAATTTCCAACAGGTCCCGGCCATATATCTACGTCCGGGGGAAGAGCAGACGCCAAATTCCGCTGCACAATAACATATCAACTTAATAAAACATTAATCATTTTGTTACATAATCCTTAGTTTTTAAACAAAGGTGTATTTATAATTCAGCGACGGGGAGAAATTCCGCGCCCCTGCCTGTGTTTGCTCGCAGAATCGAACTGTAATATTCATGAGGTATTACGCTTGCCTTACAGAGGGCGTTAGAGCGGCATTACCGCGTAATAATTTTTCATTGTTTATAGACCCACGCCGAATATTCGACTCGCTGATATTAAATACGTTGGCGACCGCAGGTTTCCGATGAGAACTTGGGAAAAGTCATCGACTGACGTACATTTTATGTTTTATAATATACAGGATGTTCTCAATTTTAACCACGAACATTCAGAAAACTATACAGGGTTTCAGGATTAAGTCGACAAGTTTTGAAGACGCGTTCCTCTAGTCAAAATAAGTAAAAAAAGGTATATAAATATAGAATATAGGGCCGGAAACGCTTCGTTTTCGAGTTACAGGATGTTTAGAATTCCATAAAAATAATGATATTTTTTAATATCTTGAAAGCGAACAGAGATTTAAGTAAAACCTGGTTGGACAGGGTGTTAGTAAATAAGTGAGACAAATTTCAGGGGGTGATTCTACATGAAAAAATAATGGCAGTTTGCTTATAAACGTATGTCCGCAAACGATTCGTTTTCCGAGATACGGGGTGTCAAAGTTTTTCTTAAAAACTGACGATTTAATTTATTGCTCTGAAACCGGTCGAGATGTGCAAATGAAATTTGGTGGGTTTTAAGAGGTAGTTATTGGGCATTTTTGACACGCAATTAAGAATTTTATCTTCATCATTGGCGCGTGTACGGGTAATAATCTCAATTTTTTAAAGAAAAAAATGGTACACCACTGAGATATTACAAATTAAAATTGAATTTTGAATTCCTCGTTCAATTTGTGACAAAAAATCTCTCTTGCCTATTTTTCGTATGGGGTGCCGTTTTGATGCAAAAAAATAAAACATCTTAACGCGTATTTTTTATTTCTTTAATACATTATCAAGAACTATCTAATACAATAACATTAAACCAGAACAATAACAGAAAATAACACTAATAAAATTTTGAAAAGGCGCAAAGCTACAACAAATGTTCAAAATGACCTCCCTCAGACGTGACACAAGATTCAACTCTTCGCCTCATTGATTGTCGTATTCGCGCAAATATTCCTGGTATATTTCTTATTGTCTCACAGCCGACTATAATTCGATTCCTCAGGTCATCAACATTTTCAACGGGAGTGGAATAAACTAATGACTTAAGAAAACCCCAAATGCAAAAATCAAGAGGATTTAAATCCGGCGATCGAGCAGGCCAATGTTCCGTACCTCCCCTACCTATCCAACGATTTGGATATACTGTGTCTAAGTGATTACGTACATTAATGCTAAAATGGGCTGGTGCACCATCATGCATGTACCATAGGTGTTGTCTCAGCTGTAGAGGAATTTCTTCAAGAAGAACAGGTAACTCTTCCTGTAGGAAATTAAGATAAGATTCGCCTGTTAGTCGTTGTGGGAGGAAATATGGACCGATTAAATGATCATCAATTACCCCAAGCCATACATTTACGGAAAACTGATGCTGAAAATGAGCTTCAAAGATTCCATGGGGGTTTTCCTCAGCCCATAAGTGATTGTTATGGAAATTTCGTATACACTGTCGTCCAAAAGTAGCCTCGTCAGTAAACAAAACGGCATTTAAAAAATTAGGAATTTGAGCGATTTGATGATTAATCCATTGGCAAAAAAATAGGCGCGGAAAAAAGTCTAGGTAGTAGAGCTTGCACACGTTCAATATGAAACGGATACAATTGCTGTTCTTTAAGAATTTTAAATACAGTGAAGTTGCTTCCATTATATGTTGGCAATTTTTCGAGTACTTGTTTTAGGTGACTCCGCAATTAACTCGAGAACTGCTTTTTCTAGTTGCACAGTTCGTACTTTTCGAGCACAGTCAACCGTTTGTTTCTTAAATGAACTATTTTCGCGCAAACGTTGATGAAGACGAGCAAACATTGTGTGATGAGGTCCCTACGTCCTGGATACAACTGAGCATACAAACGTCGAGCTTGTCGACCATTTCCATTACTTCGACCATAAACAAAATGCATGTCTGACAATTCCGCATTTGTAAAATTTTCCATTCTTTTCGACAAAAGAAAAATTAATTACTTATTAACACTAATGTTATAGCAAACTAAAAGCTTAATAAATTAATAATGACGAAAAGCTAATTTGATATTTCTTAAAAATATTCGTATTTAACAGACAAATGTTGACAGTAGCCTACTAGGTAATGTATTAAAGAAATAAAAAGTACGCGTTACGATGTTTTATATTTTTGCATCAAAACGGCGCCCCATACGAAGAAAAGGCAAGCGAGATTTTTTGTCATAAATTGAACGAGGAATTCAAAAATGATTTTTAATTTGTAATATCTCAGTAGCGTACCATTTTTTTCTTTAAAAAAATTGAGTTTATTACCCGTACGCGCGCCAATGATGAACATAAAATTCTTAATTGCGTGTCAAAAAATGCGCAATAACTACCTCTTAAAACCCACCAAATTTAATTTGCACATCTCGACCGGTTTCAGAGCAATAAAATAAATCGTCAGTTTTTAAGAAAAACTTTGACGCCCCGTATCTCGGAAAACGAATCATTTGCGGACATACGTTTATAAGCAAACTGCCATTATTTTCTCATGTAGAATCACCCCCTGAAATTTGTCGCACTTATTTACTAACACCCTGTATATCAGTAATAAGTAATACTAGCCGCCAGTGGTGGAGACATGGGTAAGGCGGTTCAATTAACTCGACAAATACGGCCCTGTAAAAAATGAGTACTACTTTATTTGGCGAATTAATTGAACCGCCTTACCCATGTCTCTACCACTGATGGCTAGTAATACTTTGAGACATATTGCGACAAACTATTTAATCAGAGGTCATACCAAGTTTTACTTAAATATCTCTACTCATTCTCAAGATAATTAAATATCATTATTTTTTTAGAATTTTTAAAACCCTGTATCTCGAAAACGAAGCAATTGTATAGAGTAAGTAAAATTAATGCCGCTTTGTTTTATAATTGTGTTATAGTGATGAAGGGTGTGATTTTTTTCATTCTAAGAACAAAAGTTCTTATTAGCATGGGCCTGCAAACGCACTGTTTTCGAGATATAGGGCGTCAAAAAAAAGATTTTCCTTTTTCAGTTTTTTGACGATATCTCAGGAACCGTTCGAGATACAGAACTCAAATTTTGTACACAGATTATCATTAGTATTAGCTACTTTTGAGCGCTAATTCAATTTTTATTCATGTGACAGCCGCGGCGATTTTAGGATTGTGTGAGGTTCTTTTGCCCTTAATTTTTACGACTCTAGGAAAATTGGCATTTTAAAACATATTCTAAACCCCCAAAATGTCCTTACCATCTCTAACGCGAACCGTTTTCAAGACAAATAGCGTTTTATGATGGAAAACATGAAAGAAAGTGGCAACATGATAAAAATAATTTGTTTCAAAACTAAGCAAATACAACAAAAATCACAACAGTTGCTGAAAATTGCCTCCTCCTACGGTAATGCAGGCTTCCAACCTACGTTTGAGCGACACGTGTCCGTTCGAAAATGTCCGTATCATGAAAAATATCCGAATTGTCCAATTGGAAATCATCAAATTCAGAAATGTTTTAATTACTTTTTAATTTTTTCTAGAAAAAATTTAAACTATGCCCTAAATAAATAGTTCTGAGCAATATGATCCTGATTACATTGTTTTCCTGGAAATTTTCCCTGGGCCACGGAAATGATTTGCTATAAAAATGTTTCGTCTCGAAGTCTATTTCGAACCTCCTAAATTCATTAATTTAAAATCACCTTTGGTATGCTTTGATGGTAAGAAAATAATGTGAGCTCTATTTTCCCGGCGCAGTCGCCAAAATATACAAATAATTGATTCACGAAAATTATTTGCTATAAAAAGGATTTGTTCCCTAAAGTATCTCAAATCTCTTAAATTAATTTAAAAAATCTGCCTTTTGCTAGGTTTTGATGGAAAGAAAATTTTATTTTTTCAAGCGCATCCGGCAAATTATGCAAATAATCGACCCATGAAAATTATTTGCTATAAAAATGTTTTTTCTCCAAAACTATTTCAAACCTCAAATTAATTTTTAAAATCTGTCTTTTCATAGAATTTGATGGAAGGAAAATAATATCACCTTTATTTTTCCAGGCGCATTCGCCAAAATATACAAATAATTGAAATTATTTGCTATAAAAAAGTTTTGTCCCCATAAGTATCTCAAACCTCTTATATTAATTTTTTAAATCTGCCTTTTGCTAGGTTTTGATGGAAAGAAAATAATATGACCTTTATTTTATTTTTCTCAAACCTCTTAAATTAATTTTTAAAATGTGTCTTTTCCTAGAATTTGATTGAAAGAAAATATCACCTTTATTTTTCCAGACGCTTTCGCCAAAATATAAAAATAATTAATTGAAATTATTTGCTATAAAAAAGTTTTGTCCCCATAAGTACCTCAAACCTCTTAAATTAATTTTTTAAATCTGCCTTTTGCTAGGTTTTGATGGAGAGAAAATAATATGACCTTTATTTTATTTTTCTCAAACCTCTTAAATTAATTTTTAAAATCTGTCTTTTTCTAAAATTTGATTGAAAGAAAATATCACCTTTATTTTTCCAGACGCATTCGCCAAAATATACAAATAACACAGCCCCACAAAAAAAGTATCGGATCTGGTATTCAGACCCATGTATTTCTATGTATTTTTTTCCGCTGAATTTGAATCAGATTTGGCCCAACGGGTCATTTGTCAATTTGACTTTTTATATCTCGTCGACCGTAAATGATGTTTTTTGTAAATTTTGACCTGTTTTTTTAATTTTCCTGAAAACTCAGTCCCGTTGGGCCAAATCTGAAGGCAGATTCGGATTCAGTGGAAAAAAAATACATGGAAATACAAGTCTGAATACCAGATCCAATACTTTTTTTTGTGGGGCTGTGTAATTAATTGACGAAAAATTAATTTTTAAAATCTGCCTTTTGCTAGGTTTTGCTGGAAAGAAAATAATATGACCTTTATTTTTCCAGGCGCATTCGCCAAAATATACAAATAATTAATTGACGAAATTATTTGCTATAAATAAAAAACTTTTGACCTCAAAAGTATCTCAAACCTTTTAAATTGATTTTTAAAATCTGGCTTTTGCTAGATTTTGATGGAAAGAAAATAATATGACCTTTATTTTTCCAAACCCATCCGGCAAAATTGCAAATAATCGACCCATGAAATTTTTTGCTATAACAATTTTTTGTCTCCAAGACTATCTCAAATATCTTAAATTAGTTTTTAAAATCTGTCTTTTCCTAGAATTTGATGGAAAGAAAATAATATTTTTCCAGGCGCATTCGCCAAAATACACAAATAATTAATTGACGAAAATTATTTGCTATAAAAAAGTTTTGTAACCAAAATTATCTCAAACCTCCTAAGTTAATTTTTAAAATTTGTCTTTTGCTAGGTTTTGATGGCAAGAAAACAATGGAATCTTTATTTTCGAAGGCGGATCCAGCAAAATAGGTAAATGAATCATCCAATTCAAAAACTGTTTTTCTAGATTCCACAAAATATTTATCCTTTGTCACAAACTTTATGGAATATTAGTTTTGAGCACCGAGTATAAATAATTATAAAGAAATTGTTCAAATGTGGGATACGCGACATTAATATCCGCCGCCTTCTAATAATTCATCAGCAGCACACCCCCACCGCTGACGACGACCACTCGAAGTAAATATTCCGCTGATGGTTCAGAAATAGACGCCTTATTAATAAACCAATACACCTTGCGTAAGCGCAACCTTCTGCCACGGCAAAAGGCGAGACCCCACATCAATAAACATAATCAATTACCGCAAGAGTCAACCTCTGCGTTTGCTTAATCTCACTTTACCTTTGCCTGGATTAATTAACCTGGTTATTTGATTAATGGGGCAGACCCCCGCGCCCCAGCTCCCTACTAAGTGCGAAGCGGGACCGAAGAGCGACGGTATTAAAACGGTGGCATTATCTGGGGCGATTTTTCATCCCCGCGTGTCCGCGGGTGAGATTTTTATCGGAGAATTTATTTCCACATTGAGAGTGCCATTATCCGGCGTGGTCTGGATAGGGTGGACTAAATTGGATGGGATAGGTCAGGAATGTCATAAATTTACAATTAGCGAATTAGTTTGGCGAGTGAAATTTAGACTGAGCATAAGCAACCGCTAAGAGCACAGAAAGACGCGAAAATCTTCACCCCTCTTTTGAATTTTAGCAAAATTTTAGAAATCCGAGTCAAATCAAATTAAGTTTCGGCCCTTGGGAGAGGCCAACAATCCACAGAAGGGGATAATTCCAAAACACCATTTCTCCAAACCTTGTGCGGACCTCACAACAGTACCTCCTGTCGAGCCAACGTCGAGAGTGTTCGAACGTCATCCTAGAGACTGTGCAGTTCTATTATTGGTAGTAAGCTCAAAATTATTTCATAAATTATATCATATACATGCTATTAAGCGAAAAATAGCAAGAAATCCCACAATTTTTAAAAAATCAAAATCAATTTGACCCTTTTATAGGCTAGGAAATATTGAGTTGGACGCGACTTTTTGTTTCGGCAAGCTGAATTTATCACTACAGATGCTAAATAACGAGCGTTCAAATAAAAACGTGGTCGAAGTTGGCTCTGACACATTGGACGTAGGGAGTAGCTTATAGCGACCAACTTAACCTCATTTCTCAACGAGCTGTATAGCAGCTGTCAGTTTCAATAACGTTAATGACTATATAACTTTATTTTAAAGAATAATCGTGATAACAATAACAAACAATTAAAGGAGCTGCGGAAAGTGTCCCCCTCCTTGTT
>NW_019416456.1:342142-383508 GCF_000390285.2 Anoplophora glabripennis
AAATATTGATTAGATCAAAAGTTATAAACAGAAGAAGTTTATTTATGACTTTTGAATTAAACATTTATAAACTGCGTTATTATTACCAGAACGTTTTGGCATCGCATCCTCTCATTCCTTATCACTGTCTAATAACTCACACGAAATCTGGAATCGGTAAGTTGAATAGTTTACAAGTTATGGCCTTATAAACAAATTAACTAATTAGTAGTTTGGACGATCCCGAGGATCTTCCACAATCGCACTGATTTTTTCATGGTAGATTTCATAATAATACATTGAAATCTATAATTTTTTTTTAAATTTCAAATTTGCAACCTAGAAATTTTTTAATTTTTTAGCCTTAGTTGCAAAATGAATTATACGACGCACAAGCGTGATTCAGTTATATATTATTACATATTCGGAAAGCTTATAAAAAGAGCTTTAAGTTAAAAAAAAGAATTGTTGAAACACAACGGAGTTACAGACTGTCAAATATACGTTATTTTCAAGAGATTTTCGCTTATTTAATGGCAGGACTAGGAATATTATCATCATTTTCTTCGAACTGGCTTTCGTTCCCTTCCCCCACCCTTCCGCCGCGCCACGGCTCTCCGAAAATCAAGCGACCCACTGACTTTTGACAATATTTCTTATGCACTTAACATACTTCCACAAATAAAATATTTTTACCTGGGAAAGTACTTGGGTTGCCGGTTATGTATTTTTTTATTGCCGCTCCAACCTAATTTGTTTAACAATAGGCCATCAACTTTGACAGTCTGTAACTCCGTTGTTTTTCAACTAATCTGGACGATTTTTTTTAACTTCAAGCCCTTTTCATAAGCTTTCCGAATATATCACGCTCGTGCGTCTTATATTTCATTTTGCAACTAAGGCTAAAAAATGGAAAAATTTCCAGGTTGCAAATTTCAAATTAAAAAAAAATTATAGATTTCAATGTATTATTATGAAATCTACCATGAAAAAAATCAGTGCGATTGTGGAAGACCTCGGGATCGCCCAGACTAATAATTAGTTAATTTGTTTATAAGGCCATAACTTGTAAACTATTCAACTTACCGATTCCAGATTTCGTGTGAGTTATTAGACAGTGATAAGGAATGAGATGCGATGCCAAAACGTTCTAGTAATAATAACGCAGTTTATAAATGTTTAATTCAAAAGTCATATAACTTCTGTTTATAACTTTTGATCTAATCAATATTTTTTGACGCTCGAGGGCTAGTTTTGTAGGTATTTTGAAGACGAAAAAAAAGTACTTTACTGTTTTCTCGTGGAAATGAACGGAAAAAAGTTATAAGAGAAAAACGTGAATTTACGAAAAAATTATACAATTAACCACCCTGTAAACAATCTCCCCCCATGTTTATGACTGTGGAAACTAATATGTTATTGTACATAATATTTAGCATCTATAGTGATAAATTCAGCTTGCCGAAACAAAAAGTCGCGAAATGATCATTTCCCAGCTTATTTTCCTAGCTATATACACGTCACTACACGAAATGACTTTGTAGTGGGACGAAGGGATATGGTTATGAAATGGGGAGAGATAAATAAAAAAACAAGGGCGTTTAGACGTACTAAGCTTATTTGTATTATTTAACTTTTTTAAGCAACTATCGATACTTTCTTATAAAAAACTCTTATTTCAAACATATGACATTCTATAAAATATGAAGTCCTTACTCAAAAATGATTTTCGGAGGAAACTAACACTCACAATAAAGTGCCGTCGACGTAAAATTTATGGGAGAAGTTTTTCAAGAACAAGCGAATCCATTTAAGAGAAATTGGTATTAAAAAAGTTCCTGTCCACTCGTAGTAGTAGGTATACGAGAAAAAAGGGAAATACATATATCAGATAAAGCTGAACTCGATTTTGAATGGTCTTCACGCAGGAAACGATATTTCAGCTGGGACAGGAATAGTTATTTATGAAACAGGTGTTAGAAGTGGCATTTTGTTCGAAAATTGGGACATTGGTCACATCTGGAACAACATAAAGTGTGTTCAAGCCATGTCTTCATCAAATAATGATTAATTTTTAATGTCTTACGGATAAATTTGTTTTATATTTACGAAAAAAGCAGTGGAGGAGACGTTTCTTCACAAAAATGTATTTTTGCTTTCATTTAATATCATCAAGTTCTTAACTTATCATATTCATAAATATCCTAAGCTCTATCGCAAAGAATTGTCGAAACAATAAAAAAGAAGTAATGTATCATGTCATTAAAAGAACATAAAGAATTTTTTTCGTTCAACGAGACATTTATATTCTTATTATTTACACGTATCCTTAACTACAGTGACTTTGGTATTAGTATGTCACTCTCTGTGTTAGTTGAGGTCTAGAAAGCTATAAATATACAAATAAATGTGTGAATTTACATGACCTGATTTGGCTCAACCAATCAGATTCACTTGGTATACTGAGAGTATACAGGGTGTGAGATGAGTGAATGGCTAATGAAGCTTCACTTACATCAAAAACAAGCTGTATACATGTGTTATCCATCACCAAATTTGCATCATGCAGAAGTTAATGGTTTAGAGACTGTAAATAAAAATAACTTTTTAATTTTCACATTTGAGGGCCCGTAACTTGTTAACGAAGGCCCTTATGAAAAAAATTTATATGGAGAACTGATATTATTTTGACCTCATCTATTTATACTCGACTTTTTTGTATCAAGTACCGGGACACCTTGTATACAGAACTGTGCTAGTTCAATAGACATGTTTAGATTCATTTGTGGCGTAATAATATAGCACAGTGTTTTAACTACCTAAATATAATGTTATAAATAAATACTGAGGCAAATAAATAATATGATTTTGTGTAAATTAAATCTCGTTATTTCTTCATCTAAAGTTATTGAAGAGTATGAGAAACATCAATATAAATTATAATTAATAATAAACTTTGCCTAATATGTACATACGCGAGAACTAGGTCAAAAGATATTCTTTCTAAAACTATTACAAAATAATAATGCCTTGATTTGTTTCTTCTTAAAAGTACTATGTAGTTTCCCTGTTTCTTAGTAAAATTACATCTCAGATGTCGCAAATTACACATATCGATAATGTAAGTTTACATTTTGGATGAGTTACACAACACATGCTTGATAAAACTTTACTTGTGTGATGTAATTTTACATAACATTTTTGTGAGTTCTTATATTTGGTTTAGTAGTTCTAGAACTACAAATCCCGCATTAACCTTGTTTATCTAAAATTTAAAATTGGTAATCGAAGATTGGCCGAGCACGAACATACTGTGCGGCGTCCATTACAGCTTTGCCTCGTAAAATAAGGAGACAATCACAGCAATAATGATTGTCCGGCTTCTGTCCCAAGACGTTGTAAGATCGTAAAAGACGTCTGAACAAGCGAAAGCTAGACTCTTAACGACGGGACTATGTATTTGGAAATTTTACCAGCAAAGGAGGAAAAATGTTTGCATTTGCGGAGATTTACAAAAATACTGAGCTAACGAATCTATAAAACACACATTGTTTCATTGTTCTACATAAGGAAGAGTATGAGGCAATTACTACTATTCCTGAAGAAAATGTAGTTACAAAAGTACAATTTCCTAAAATAGTTCAATGTATGGACCATTCCCATTTTTATGATCGCTTAATTACAGAATTCGGTGTTAATTTCACGAAGATGGCTCATGTTCAAGGTTGTTTGAAGGTCAACTCTTGTTTTTTAATAGTAGTTTTGTCTCCGGATTCTGAAAGAGCGAGCAATGTCATGTTCGGAGACGTAGTCGATTTATTTTTAAAAGTCATGATCAAGGTTATTTCAAGGTCAACCTTTGTTTGTTTGATGGTAACACTATATCTGGCCCTGGATTATGAAAGAGCGAGGAATTAGGAATTTTACGTTCGGATACCTGGTTGATCCATTTTTTCACGTTCAATATGATATTTGAAGGTCGAATACCCCTCTCCAATTTCTCAGGTAGGTATCTCGTCAGGATAGCGAGATTCCGAAAAAATTACCTCTATAAAAGTTATTTGGGTCATCGGGGATCTCTATTTTGTGACCTTGTATTTAACTTGAAGGTCATTTTGATAAAAAAAAACGCTCTAGGTCGGTGAGATGATGATTTTCGTATTCATGAGGTTTGGTTTTTGTGACTTTGAGGCCATAAAAATAGCAACAATATTATTGTTGGCTTTTTTATTCGAGAATTTGGTCCTATACACTCTCAGCTTGTGACCTTAACACAATTGGTTTCACAGTGAGGATAATTCAAATCTTGCTACCTGAAAATATGCTGGAGATGATAATACCGACCAGAAAAGGGATGTATGACATGATCCATTCTGCGGTAATCAAAGGCATTACCTTAAAAAAACAAGTGTTGACCTTGAAATAACCTTGAAAATGGCCTTCAGGGTCAGGATGTTCTATGATGCTGATAAATATATTTATACAACTCTTGAATAAACTCTAACAACAGTCCAAAATATTTTTTGTATAATTATTTAATTCTAGAAAGCAAATATTTAAAAATTGATAAAAATAAGTTGTTCAGTTTTCACAATTACATCAATTCGTGTCATATCCACATATAACAATAAATATGTATTTGGAATTTTCAAAAAACTAAAACTTCCTACTAGTTTCAAGCAAGATTTTTCCCTCAGTGTTGGCTGAGTAGTTTCGAATATCTTCTTGCATATTTCACTGCATTATACGAAGGCTCTACTTTTTTGCAGTTTTGTTGTCATGGAAGATGGCTTCTGTGTTAAGGTTCTTGGCGTCTGTTTGGGCAGGCCGCCCGAAACTATTCCGAAATTAGGATCTCGTAAATTACGCCTGTTTTACGAGGAAAGAAAACAATTACAGAATGTGGGGTCCATCGACAGGGAATGATTTAGCGTCTCTCCAGGTCCTGGAGAAATCGGCGTTGCGCGGGAATAATTATTAATGGCGGCATAAATCACAGCCCGCCTGGATTCATTGTCGGGTAGCCACGGAAGGGTGAATGGGAGGGGTAGCATGGAAAATATCGGTCTTTGTAAAAGAATTACTTAGTTGTAAACTGTAAATGGGAAAAAATTAGTACATTAAGTACTGTAGTCGTTCCTTTTCAAAAAACTGTAAAAATTAATATTTTTTTATTATTCCACAAACAAAATTACAGCTGTAAAATTTAATATTATTGAATAAAGAGGGTAGCTGGACTATTAGGGTGTTGATTATATCCAAAAAAACAGGGTTAAAAGGAACTATGGCGTTCAAGCAATTTTATTGCATGAATCGTTCAAAGGGTCAAAAAACCGCGAAGTGCTATTAAATTAGAGGGTGGAAGTTGGAGATAGGGGTGAAAATGCACCCCTTTCAGTTTCTTAATTGTAGCTCGAAAACGAAGCAATATTTCGCTATAGTTCATAGGAAAAATTATTTAGAGAATTGAATTTCCCATCGAAGTAGCACATTTAAAAAATTTAAAAGGAAAATTGTATGCAAAAAAATTGTTAATAAACAATTTGAAAAAAGCAAAAAATTCTATTTTCTGATTTTTTTTTTACTTTTTTAAAAAAGAATTTACTAAAATCTTGAGTATTTTCGTGTTTTCTTAATTTATTAGCACCCTGTATATCTAATCTAAGATGTTTGTATGACAGTCTCAATTTTTCGAGGGGCAGAACCTTTTATAAAGTGACATTTTTCGATAAAGTCAAAAACAAAAGAGTTTCTCCTCTTGTCAACTCCATCCGTGGATACACTGTATATACATTATTAATAAACTTTATTGTATTTAAATTCTCAAGTTTTTACTAAATTATTTTATTAAAAAAGTAAAAAAAATCTTAATTTTTGCTTTCCTTAAAATTGTTTATTAACGATTTTTTGCATAAAATTTTCCTTTTACATTTTTTAAATAAGCCATTTCGATGAGAAATTCAATTCTCTACAAAAATTTTCCTATGAACTATATAGAAATTTTGCTTCGTTTTCGTGCTATATTAAAAAACTGCAAAAGTGTATTTTCAATCCTCTAACTTAATAGCACCCCGCAGTTTTTTTAAAGGGCACTATTTTCGTGTAAAGTGTTCAATTGTCTATCGAATTGGTCTCTTGCAAAATTTGGATTAAAGCAACCATTTTTAAGAGAAACACCTTTGTAGAAAATTTGTGAATCCAATTTTATTTTCATTCATTTTAGTTTCGCATAGTAGGTTTGTGCTATTCAATATAAAATTAAACATTGCCTGTCACTAATGTCAATGTGTACAAGTGAGTTAAGTAAACTAAATTATAAGCTTCTTTTTGTCATTTTTACGCTTTAATTTTACGGAAACTTTGACGCCCTGTATTTCGTTAAGGAGGCATTTGCGACCCTATGTTTATTAAGACTTTTCGTCTTAATTTTTCATGTATTACTTTCCCTAGAAGTCTGTCAGCGGTTTTTCGAATCACCTTGTATAATACGGTCACTACATAGACAGGGACACATTCAGGAAAGTTAAAATATGTGCTACTAAAATGTTATAAAGTTCTAAACAGAAATACGTTGGACAGTCAAAGAATCGTCATCCTTCTATTCATAAAAATTCACAAGGCCTTTCACGACTTTGAGTGATGGTTTTGTCATTAGCCCAATAGAGCACTTTCGGAAAAATACCTACAAACATTGCTGGATTCCTAAAACTAGAAAATTCAGAAACATATGCCAACTTTGATGCCTTTTGGATTTTGAAGGGACAAAGTAGCTGAAATATATGTCTCTTCTAAATAAATACTTCACAGAGCAATTTTTTATTTTAATATAATTGTTTAAATTATAATCATTTTATTTCATTAATGCCTACAAAAATTTAGTCACTATAGTAGTATCATATTCGATGCAAAGTAATAAATCATTGTCTGTCAAGGGAACCAATGAAGTACGCTTTTAAGGGTTTTACAAATTGAATAATTTCTTTATACTTTATGAAGGGACGAGGGGATCAGTTCAGGTCTGGCACCCTTGTTCCTACAAAAATTCCTTTATTCTCATAAACTATTTATTTTAAATGTAATTTATTATAAATCCAATTTGTTTCCTAAATTCCACATATGTACTACATTTTACCTCTGTATGCGCCACTGTTGTTTACTTGTTTTTTGGAAGCGCTCTCTAATTGACGGCAAAGCTCGCTAGTTAGTATTTGACGTATAACCGACCAGTTCGTACACTCGATGCACTGGGCGACTACAGCTACTACCAGAACACAGTGCGTATGCAGCGGTATTTTAGATTTTACATTGAATTTCATTTTAAATTTGAAATGATTTATCTTACGCCTCCTAAAAATGATGACACGATTTCCCTTTGATAAAAGACCGACAATTTTTTGCTCTACTTTGCATCGAATACGATCCTACTATAGTGTTTGAAATTCGTCAAATTTTAGTCACCAAAAACCAACCAGTAAAACACCTACAAAACTGCAACAGTTGGACAAACACATTTTAACCGATTACACGATAGCAGATGAAAGTTTTTAGAAACATCTTATCTAGAATGCCTTCCTAGGAAGAGCATAAAAAGTTAGCCACAAAATGATTACTTTCTTGGTTTTAATGTATGGGGAATTGCATTGGGAGAACCGTCATATCCAAATATTTATTTACTCATTTTTCTCGGCCACCCATACATGTAAGTAATTTTACCCTCTACAATAAATACAATTATGTACTGTTATTATTACCCAAGTACCTGTATCTATTTTAGAATACTAATATCGATTTCCCCTAATGATACTTTCAAGGTTATTTCCCGAATTAGTGTGGAACGACAGCAATATGAAATATCACCGTGTCCAATCGGAACACAACGCGGGGCTTTCATTTTAACGCCAAAGTGGAACTTCGGGACCCGCCCTAATTCATTTTCCCCGTTTCCCCCACACCCTGCCACCGCGATAATGACATTAGCAGCTTAAAACATTACTTAATGGAGCCTCAAATAAGTCCTTCCTGAAATTAGATTTTTACCATCGCCGGGGTTTTAGTTTTGGTTGGGAAATGGAATTGTTCCCGCGAGCCCCACTGGGATTCGGCTCTACAGGTCGTTCCAATTGACGTAGGCTTAAAAAAAACTTTTAAATGCTCAACTTCACACGAGGTGTTACATTTCTCCCGGTAATTTAGATTAAACCTCGTTGTGCACCTTTTTCTGAACAAAAAATACGTGCACACCGACTCAATTGAGGTTGCGTTTCTAACTAAGGCAGAGTTGCGCGAGATTGAGAAAGAACACATTCTGTTAGAAGGAATAAGACGTAGAGGCGCGGCAATTTAACATATAGTCCAGTTACTGTAGCTGAAAATATAGTAATACCTCCGAATTTTTTATAACTGCATCGATTTTTCTCAAAATTTAGAATTAGGCTCATCTTACCCCCCACTTCAAAACTTATACAGGGTGTCTCATAATTAGCTGCCAACCCTGAACAGGCCGATTCTATGATCAAAACTAAGTAAAAAAGTTCATATGAACATGGGTCCGGAAATGCTTCCTAAGGGCACAGGTGCCCATTGAAGATGGAGGAATGGAAATCATTTTTTTGCAATATCTCTCAATCGCGTTGTGATAGATGAATGAAATTTGGTACACACAGCTAAATTTTGATGAGCAATTTGATGGACTAATCCATTTATTTCCACAAGGTCCATTGGGATGGGTACGGGGGGCCCTTGGTACTTGGCGTGTGTAACTTTTTCATCTTTGACTTTTTAACAAATTGGACAGCAAATTCCGTTTTCCCGAACTGTTTTACGTTAAAAAGGTACTCTTGTTTCAAATCGTTATCTTTAACGGTTTCTGAGAAAATCGCTCTTGAATTAATCCCACTTTGGTCAATTTCATAGTAATTTAAACAAAAAAAAATATTTTGTTTCAATTTAATCTAGTTTTAATAAAAAAATAATAATAAAAAATTAAATTAAATAAAAATTAATCCTTTAAATGGAAAAGAGAGGAAAGGAAAATTATTATTATTATTTTTTGTTTAAATTACTATGAAATTGACCAAAGTGGGATTAATTCAAGAGCGATTTTCTCAGAAACCGTTAAAGATAACGATTTGAAACAAGAGTACCTTTTTAACGTAAAACAGTTCGGGAAAACGGAATTTGCTGTCCAATTTGTTAAAAAGTCAAAGATGAAAAAGTTACACACGCAAAGTACCAAGGGCCCCCCCGTACCCACCCCAATGGACCTTGTGGAAATAAATGGATTAGTCCATCAAATTGCTCATCAAAATTTAGCTGTGTATACCAAATTTCATTCATTTATCACAACGCTATTGAGAGATATTGCAAAAAATGATTTCCATTCCTCCCTCTTCAATGGGTCCCTGTGCCCTTAGGAAGCATTTCCGGACCCATGTTCATATGAACTTTTTTACTTAGTTTTGATCATAGAATCGGTCTGTTCAGTATTGGCAGCTAATTATGAGACACCCTGTATATACAAAAAAACATCTAAATGCTTCAAAATTCTTGTTCGACCTTTTTCTTAAAATTATCACCTACACATGTGTTTATTTTTTTGACGATAACTTTCTTACTTTTTAAGAGTTTTAATCGCACAAAGGAATGGAATTGTAAGGGCTACGTGAACTGTTGAGTTGATCTATTTTAAGCCCTTCATTTTTAAGTTTGAAGGGTTTAAAGGGCTCGAAAAGGGTGGTTCTCTCATTCATATGATAAATTAAAATGGCGATATTTCGATTAATATTAATTTTAGAGGAATAAAAAGAAAAGCAAAATCTTCAGCAAAAATAAAGCTAAATTTTTTTACCCTTGTAATTTTTTCGTACACCCTTTAATTTTTAAGTTACAGCATAAAAATCGATATTTTTTCAAAAATTTGAAAAATTTACATTTTCAAAAATTAAGTTTTTTTTCGAAATCATGCTTTGTAAGTAACCCAAAGACCCCGAACATATTCTTAGACATAAATGAAGAAATCTGTAAATGGTTGGCATTTAATTTTAATTCTGTCGCCAAAGGCATTGATTTGTTTATTAATTTTTTCTTAAAAAAAATGAGACTATCATGTTATTTCGATCATACTTCCGTTAAATTTGATTCTAATGACTTTTAAAATAGCTCATTTTAAAGGTTTTTCAAAGTACTTTAAAAAAGGTGCAAATAGTTTTTTCCTAATATTTATGGTTTTGGCGTTATTTAACGTTAAGTGGTTCCAATTTACTTTTTAGTTAACATATAATAAATAATGTTTAAAAATCCATAACTCGGTTTATATTGCAATTAGAGAAAAACAAAATAATGCCATTAGATTTGTTTTTTATTACCTTTTTTTTGCTTATTACAACTTTTTCGTCAAATCCAATGGTTTCAGAGTTATTTGTAAAAAACGTCCGAAAACAAGCACTTTTTCAGTAAAAAATCAACATTTTCAGTGACGAATTATTCGGAAAGTATTGGATTATCAAAAAAACTTTATATAACATTTGATACTTAAAATTGACTCCTCTATCGATTCCTGTGGTTATTTTGGGCGTAAAAATTTTCACCCCCACGAAGGGGTGGCAACCACCCCCAGGGCAAAAGCATACTTCGACACTATATAAGTTTTGTTCCTTGGGGCATTCCCCACATTCACTGAAAATCCTGAGTAACTGAACTAATAATGGCTGCCTGAAGTGTATTGACAACAACTCGTGTATTAGTTTTTTCGGATAAACAAGTGTGAAACTTTTGATAATAGTCAAAAATGAGCGTTGTTTTTGAGCCAAGAAAGGTTATTAAGTACTTCATCTCAGCCTAGTATCAAATAATTGTTGATAAAGCAGATAGAAGACCTCAAAATCATTCGTGGCATGTTAACCTGCCTATTTCTAGATCCACGAACCGCCACTGCATTCTAACTTGAATAACACACAGGAATTACCTGTCTACATCACTAATCATGGTTTCGATTTTTACATTGAAAAGTTTTTGTTGCCGTATGTTCGATTTCAGCTGGTGCTATTAATAATAGAAATAATTCGAAACAAATTAGCACCCGACTCTATCCACCTGACAACAAACCGCTTGACAGTTCAGTCAATACATCCCCCTGTCGACCGCATACAAGTTAATAGGGCGTCATTTTCGACCCCACACAAATAAACATGTGGCTATTGCGGCGGCAAAAGGAACTCCCGAGCCTGACGAGGCGGAAAAGTATTTGCCTATAAAAAAAATTATACGTAAAACTCTCTCGCTCCAAACCGCCTTCAAAAATAGACCCTTAGGACTTACGCGGCCCTCCGTCCGCCCTAATAGCCGCCCCATCACTGGCGTTGTGGATTTTGCATAATAAAAACGATTTCGTCTGCCACTCATGTTGAAAGGTGCGTATATTGCATATTTTATGCGAGTTAAATCCGTTGAGCGGGCGATTCTTTATAAAAAAGTAGAAGTGGATTGCGAACTCCTCTGGTTGTTGAAAAATAAAAATTACTAACACGCACATGGCGAATTATTAGAGCCCGGCAATATTTCGAAAGTAGGTTAAGATGTTTTACTTTATTTTTAGAAAATCTTATCAATGTTCAACGATTTATAAAATCTGGATAATTATTCTCCTCGCGTTTACTAATTGTCACATTTTTCCCAAAATGATTTGACCGCTCCATTTCATTCACCGGAGCCTCAATATTATCTGACTGATCCACTAAAACAGCATGATGCAACGTACTACTAGAACCTGGAGTTGAAGTGTCATTGTAAAGAATCCTGTTGGCTATTTCATTTTTGTTACTTAAACTGTCAGCAACATAACTTTCTACAATTGTGGCTGATTTCCATCCACCATGCCTCTTGATTGCTAATACATCAACTCCTGTATTAGCCAGTAACGTTGCCGATGTTCTTCAGACTGAATGGCCTGTATATGTTTCAGGATGTTCTAGTTACAAAAACTGTGCAATCTTATTAGGAATCATAGAAAGGGTATTCTTGCCGACTGGTTGGTTGTAACATTTACCTGCTTGATAGTCCAAAGTAAGTTTGCTGTGCAATGCCTAAGTCCGTCACTACCTTCATTAGCAAATATGTGTTATCGGGTTTCGGAACAAAAAAATCGTTGACTTGTTCTCGTGTAGGAAAGTTTGACTTTTTAGGTGTATAGCCTCCATGAAATTTCAGAAACACGAGTATTTTTGTTCTGGCAGCATTCTTTGAAATTTCTATATGCTCATCCGTAGAGCACTTTCGACTTCTCAGCAATAAAAATTCGCAGGCAGCATTTGCTGCACTTTCTATTTGAAAATCACTCATTTAGAAATAATAATTTAAAACCAGCAAAATTGCTTTTGCTTTTATGTAGCTTTGTTTATAAACACCTTAGAAACGACAAAATTCAAACAATCAAGTCGACTTTGCAAGATTTCGAATAATGTCAAAATGAATCGATTAAGAAATGTCAAAAATAGCCCGGTCAAAATAGACATTTCAAATAACGAAAATTCCGACAGAGCTAAATTTTGGTGGACACCTTGGGTACACCATTAGAAATAAAGTGCCAAATGTCCCCATCGATTCCACGTGTGCTATAAATGTTATTCGGGGTCAAAGGTCGAAATTTGAGGTTTTTTGGATTTTTTTCGAAAATGGTATGTTTCATCAAAAAAGTAGCCCTGATAAAAATTATAGATCTTAAAATTATCTACAAAGATAGTCTTTATAATTTTTTTTTAAGAACCACCATTCCTGAGATATCGCGATTCTAATAGTTGAAGGAGTCACGTTCTACATGATATGCACACATTTCCACACCACCTGTGAGATAGTGTACTTTGACGCGTTTTTTTAACGTGGTTTTCGTGGTAGGCCTACTCCGCGAACTGTTATGACAGAATTTTCAGAGACAATACTTTTTTAACTGTATGATGATTATTGATATTGATATTGGTTATTAACTGTAACTGTAGTTCTGATTTCTTTTGATATTTTAATCTCATTCATACTCTTCAAAGTCGACTTCAACAGTCATCTCTTCTTCTTCTTCTTCTTCCTCTTCTTCCTCTTCTTCTTGCTGGATGTTCATAAATTGTTCAAATGAAGACAAATCAGCTGTCTCTTCATCGAAATCACATTAATCTTCGTCTGTTGTATTCAACTGGACATTTGAGCAAGACTGATGGCTTTGGCAATTAGTACACGCTGGAGAACACAGCAACCCTACTCTTCTACAGCCACATTTAGCACTACAACCCTTTTTGCAATTGCAAAAAATAGTGTTTAGGAGTTTTTCCGGAGCAGGTGGGAGTAAAGTTTGAATCGGTTCCAAAGTATTATCTGTTAATTTCCAACCCCAGTCTTCTGGGTTCAGTTGATTGCCTAGCCATGTCTGAACTTGATAGATAGTATACTCGAAACAAGTGTTGATTAGCAGAAGCCAATGTTGGAGGAAGATATGATAGTTGCACTTGTTTCTTGTTTCATGTATTTTTTACAGAAGTTAAATAATACTTACCTCATTTATGGTGTAAATAACTATTTTTTATGTGAAGCGACTGTACGACATCTACTGATGCAATATTTACAAAATTAAAATAATCTATTCATAACCTTTTCCAACTTGGTAATTTCCACTCGGAGTTGTATTTATTCCAGAAGAAAGCATCGGCCTCTGGCGGTGTCGACTGTGCTTGGAACTGTTGGTGGCTGCTCGCAGCGATTTCGGACGCTAGACGGAATTTTGGAAGTCATCTTTACAAAATTTTAACTTTGCTCATTTCTTACCAACTCTCCCCTATGTGTATTCGTAACACGTTTAAAACCTTATGTGGCAAAACCACGTGTACGTACTGTACAAAAACCTCTATTGAACATTATAAATAAATATCGCCCCAGCAAATTCGTTCCTCTATTGTCTGTTATATTCCATGTTGTAACAGTTTAATTCAACGTGAAAATTTATATTAATGTTTGATAATTAACTGAAATGGTTTTAATAAATGGAGAAATTCAAATAACATAACGGCGTATCGATCTACTAAATTGCCGTTATAGTCCAGTCGACAGAGGCCGAAAAGTTACTGTTGGTGACATTTCCTTGATAACTCGGAAATAACTACACAGGAATACTTTAAATGATGAGTACAACAACAGGCTAATTTGCTGACAAAGTATTTTATCAGGAAAAAAGTTATTAACAATTTAATTATGAAATTTTTTTTTTAGTAGTTTTCTTTAAATAACTCAGCGGGATGACTTTGTACGAAAAAATGCTTAGGACATGATTTTGTTCGTAATAAAAATAACTACAAAATGGCGGTGGTGCGATTAAGAAATTTGGAATAACAAAGCCGTGAGATTGAAAAAAACGGTATAAAACGTCAATTTTTTAATGTTGCTGTAAAAATGTCAATTATAAACAAAAAGTGATAAAACTTTCGAAAACTATAGTTCAATATATATACTATTGTATATTCATTATTATGACGCTAAAGCCGAAAATCAGGAGAGCAAAACTTTTTGTTCTATAAGGTTTTATACATCCATCGGCATCTGAAACTCGAAACTTTGCCAAATTTGTTTGAAGTTTTGCTGACACTTGAAATTTGGTATCTTACACATAGTGTAAATATGCAGAAACCAAAAGCAATTTGCAAAATTCAATTATCTTCATTTTTGCAGCATTGGTAAGGTTTTATACGTCACCCTAGTTTTATACGTCACAGTTTTTTTAATTTTTAATACTTTGTCAGCAAATTAGCCTGTTATTGTACTCATCATTTAAAGTAGGCCTGTGTAGCTATTACCGGATTATCAAGGTTTGACACAGGCCGAACCTCTACCAACTGGACTATTAATGTAAAGCACAATTTAAACAGCTGAAATGGGTCGTGACCGTAAATGATGAAATATCACCGACGATTTTCAACCATTAAATCAAACTTCTCATATTCATACCTGAAATTTTATGTCACAATTCCTGTACAAGCATTATTTTTTTATTTATATCACGCTCCAGTAACTACGTCAGTATTTCGATAACATTTTACATCTCTTGCTACTTTTTATTTATTTTACTTAAAGGGAAATATAAAGATGTATACGTCCAGTATATTTTTACAGAAGCAAGTTTAAATTATAAAACATTGTTTATCACCAGTTCTGCTGAAAAATTGCCTAAATTGGCAACCTCGCAGTCGCATCCAGACCCGAGCCTTGCTCCTGCTAATCCTGCAGCACTAGTTGCAGTTAATCTTTATCGCTTGAACTCGCCTGATTAGTTTAAAATATAGCAGTGCTAATGCTATATTTTGTCAGGACTAATGCGGAAATATATTATTTCCTCCATACCGTGCAGGCGGACTGAGTGAATATTTTGAGTACCACACGCTAATTCCTTGAAAAATTATCGAAAGGAAAGAGTAGTTGAATTTATAACTTTATTTGTGAATAAATTCAAGTGTATTTACCTGGAAGTTTATTTAATTAAAAAATAAAATTAATTTTTCCGCTAAAAAAAATCAATTACGTTCTTGTGGCTGACATTCTTATTTTTACGCAATGGCGTGGATTAAAACTTTTGGACGTTCGTTTAAAAACAATTTCCGTATTTTTTATTTAATTAATTCATATTGTATTAAACGATAATCCGCTGTTTTAGATAGCGAAATATATTTTGTCATTTAAACTGATATATTGCGTGAAGTTCATAATCCGAATTGTATTATCTTGGAAATGTGTTCTATCGACTGTAATGAAATATATGACATACAGGTATTATGTGGTTACGAGCTAATCGATATTATAAATTCAGCTTTATTAATAATTAATTCAAACATTTAAAACAATTTATACATGGGATTTGCAAACGATAAAAATCGTACCTATGTTAAGTATTAAGGTCAATAAGTGTTCTTTAGTGGTTCAGGATGTGTTTGGGGATCGAGATCGAAATCAGTAAGACACTTGATCTCAAATATTGAATAAATTAAAATTTAATTATGAGACCGAATATTTATTGTCAAGTGACATCTGCTGTCATTGGAAATAGGATAAACTCCTATATAAAAATGTGTATACAGTGTGTTGATAAAGTTTGGAACAATTCATAACTTTTGTACTGGGTGATTTAAAAAAAAACTCGGAGACAGGTCGATTTTGTTCTCGGGAGAGGCATTTTTTGAGATGATCCAGTTGTATACAGGGTGACCCAGAAAAGCTGGACGGCCAATAAATTTGTTTTTTCTTACAGAACACCCTGTATATTTTTTGATATGTAGTGATGTAAGATTTGATTGGTCTATCTCAAATAACAAGCGAGATATTGCAATAAAATGACATTTATTTCAAAAAATTATTTAATGTCATTTTTCATAAAAAGAAATTTACTTGGAAATGAAACAAATGCAAATAATTAACGAAAAAAAAACGAAGAAAGTTTGTAAGTTCGGTTTTTGGTCGTTGCGTAGAAACAAAAACACCACCTTCAAATTGACGCTGAACATCACGAAACTCTTATTCGTAACTTACAAACCTCGGATAGAATAAGTCAAAAGGAATATTCAACATGTACGGAAACTAGACAAGAAAATATTGAAAAAGAGAAAAAAGAGTATATACACCAAACCAAACAATTTATGATAACTGTGTATTTAATAAATGTTCCTTCAAATAATTTGAGTGAATAAGATAATGGTTGTTATTCGTTCACATAGAATAAATAAAGATACTTATTTTTGTTGTTCATTCACATATTTGATAGTTAATTTATCTTGCCAAAAACCACGCGAGCTTTTCATTTATTTTCATGAATAAATATCTTTTTAACTCAACATTTTGCCAATCAGTAATTTTGTTCGAAAAACTTTTCCCGTAAAATTACCAATAAAAACAAAAGCTCTAGTGATTTTACTCTTGATAATATTTTTCCTACAACTTAAGCTTTTTGTAAGTTATGATTAAAGAAAGTGACGATTCAGACATGGAAAATTCCGAATTCTATTGCTCCAAAAAATTTAAATGGTTGATTTTTAAAATTCTACATTTATTAGATTACTTTTACCAGAGTTTACCAGAACCCTGAATTGGGAATATAAATTCATGTAATTATTTTAATTAAAAATAAAAAACTTCAAATATATTTCAATATATTTTATTAAGCCTTGTCGATTCGTTGGTAAAAACTGAAGATTTCACTCGATGCAGATTTACATGACAAAAACTGGGATACCTTTTTTGAACCAAAACCAAACTCGTGAGTCCTTTATCAACATACCATCCATTCCGACGCTTTGAAGCGTTGCCAGGCCAGAAGAACAGATAAAAATTACCAGAGATGTGCAAGTAAGTGTAATTCGACAATGAATTACCCCTCGTAAAGTAGAATAATGGGGAGGGAGTTATGAAAGCTGCAAGCTAAGCAGTGTAAGTTAATTATTTCTCACATATTTATGTCCTGAGAACAAGGTTGCGCAGGAAATATTACTCTTCCTGCGGGGTATTACGAATATTAAACAATTTATATTCATATGACCTGACCATTTATTTTGTGTTTCAGAAAATTAAACGTACAATATACAACAATGTGGAAGTAGAGGCAACCTGATACTACACTTAAATTAAGCGTTAATTTATAACATACATTGAAATTACTAGAAAACGGCTCATGCTATTAAAATATTTTTATGCAAAATATGATAAAATTTCATATTTTCGGTTCAGGAAGTAGAAAAAATTGCGTACAAAAAAAAATTGTAATATTTGCCCCATGGCCCCCCATTTTCTTACGCCCCTGTAGCAAATTTTGCTTTGTATATTATACCAATTATTAAGCATGTAAATAGTAATACAACCTGAAAATTTCGCGATTAAACCGTTTTGAAGTTATGCAAGAAAAACTGTTTCCTGAGTTACCCCTTCAAGGGACTGTATCTCCTTTAGGGGCCGCCACTGACAAAAACTCTTCTAAGGTTTTCATAATATTTCGACATGTTTTACATACCCTCCAATTTTGAGTACTTATTTCGTTAGCACCCAATAAAATGGAGGACTAATTATTATCAACAAAACTAAATGTAAATCTGATGTAATAAATAAAATAAACTAATTTGACATCGAAACTTGGCAACGCTGCTTTAGTTGGGTTGTCACCTCGTGGGGGTTGGTGCAACATATGTTTCCCGCTGAAGGCAAGGAAAGTTTCGATATTTATGTGCGCTCGCCGGTCCGGTTTCGCCAGCTGGGCGGTTGTTTGTTCTACGCTTACGTTTTTAACGTCCTCATTAAATGTGGTAAGTTGCGCCGCAAAGTTCGGAAAGTTTGACTGCGACACTACTGACTCGGTTAAAAAAAATGCGACAAAATAGTAAGCAGCGACTCATTTTCAACATGTAGATCCGTGCGATGGCTAAGGCGAGCGGGGAATGCGACTCCATGGGCGTATCATTTTAGAGGGTTTCATAAATTGTTAAATATAGAACAACAGATATGTCGATTTTGGTTAAAAACTGTGAATTAGATAATTATAGACCAATTTCTATTAGGTATTTGCAACTTCTATAAAATATTACACGGTTACTTGGTTGTTGTCGTGGAAGCAACATGGCTTCATTAAAGGCAGATCTACAATTACTAATCTTGTTTTTAGCAAAAAACTAGACAAGATGAAGTCGACTAAAGCCTCATTATCAGATTGGCCACTAACACCTGCAACACGATTTCACTTTTAACAACCTTATTAACTAAAATGTGAATATAACAACATGTTTTCACCACTTCTACGCTTATGACAAGCACTGACACGCCTCAACTGGAACTGAGGCAAGGTGGGATTTCAAGAAGTGAAACCATGCAGCCTCAATCACCTCTATTTTTTCTACATGATAAGCAAATATGGAAATAGGAGTTTGTATCGATCGAATGAATGGCTCATTAAGCTCTACATCCAGAGCATACATAAAACAGTAAAAATTGATTTATGTTTACTATTTTCAGCTGTGAGTTCTTCGGTATATTCTTCAACACTCCTCTAGAACAAGAAATCAGATACCTAATCCATGTCGGATCACATCCTGTACACCTACTAAAGATTACAGGCCCAAACATTGTCGGAAAACAACAAAGGACTAATCTGCTCGCTGACGCCAGCTAATGTTCTGAAAATTGTTATCTAATTATCCTGATAAGGAAAGGGCCGCCCACCGTACTTACGGGTTGTAATCTTTAATCAATAATGTAGTCAGTATGACTAAAAGAGATAATGACGTGGAAATTAATTAGTTCAGTGATAAAAACAGAGGATTGTCGTCAACGCGCTTTCGTCACAGTGAAAAATAAAAAGTTGAAATAAATGTTTTCTTGGTGATACATGCGATAATAATACACCGTCCTTTCCCACACTCAAACATACCTCTTAATTGCGTATCATAGTTAAAAAAAATGTTTTTAATGAATAGGCAAGAAAACCAATGCAGTTTAAAATAAAAGTAACTCTAAGTTGCACCTTTAGTTTCCTTAGTTTTACAAACTGTCATAAACGTTTTTCTGTGCATCCGAGTGAAGTGACAACCGTGCTCCAGACAGTGCAATTATTGTCTGCAGATATTACTCTGTCTGTCACTTGCAAACGTAAGGTTTTAGAAACGATATGCAGTGTATATTTACCCACTTTATCCCCTGCTGACTGTAACACTCTTTGTTTTCTGAGGTTATACTCGTAGAAGTTGACATAATGTATGTTAATTAAGAAAATTAAAGGTAATTTAGCAATGAAACCTGATCTAACTCTTGCATTTTTAATAAATGATGTAAAAAAATGTAAAGAAATGTTTGCAAAAGCTTCAAAGTAATATTTAATTCTATAAATAAATTCAAGGAATATTCACAAATATGGAAAGTCTCTCGAATATGTAAAATTAAAATTTCTTCTTTAACGAAAGTAATATACAGGCTGTTACAAATTGGCTTCTCACTACAGGTATCTCGAAAAAAGATACAAACTAGCTTAAATTGAGGCAAAGTTGCGTAATCAGGTTACCACCATTATGCCCCTAAAAAATCAAGGCTAACATGATTAGTTTCCGAAATATTTGAAAAAAAACGAAATTTTGGAAATCCGTTTTTGTTTCATTTCAGCCTTGTTTGAGGTGATATTGAAAAAAGACGAACACTTTCTCATGGCCACTTTTTGCCCTCTACGGAATGGCATAATCAATTTTTATATGTAACGCTTCGTCTCTACAGGAGCATCATCAACTTCATTTATTTAAATACGACCCTGGAAATTTTATTACATTTTTTGCAAGCCTTCATGACCCCCAATACTGTACTGCCTCAGCCCGAACCAGATTCAAACGTTTTGTCTCGAAAAAAATTCATCTTCAGTGTATTCGTTCCAAAATCTAAATAAGTTTTATTTTAATGCGTGGTGGTAATAGTTTAAATAACTAGATGGATTTCAGAGGGTCTAACGACACTTACAGTGTGCGATAATTCAATAAACAAAGAAATCTAAATAAAAAATTTAGGAAAATTTGGAACGAATACACTAAGATGAATTTTTCGAGACAAAACGTCTGAATCTGATTCGGGCTGAGGCAGTACAGTGTTGGGGGTCATAAAGGCTTACAAAAACTGTATTAAAATTTCTAGGGTCGTATTTAAAAAAATAAAATTGATGATGGTCCTGGAGAGACGAAACGTTACATATAAAAATTGATTATGACATTCGATAGAGGGCAAAAAGTGGCCATGAGAAAATGTTCTCCTTTTTTCAAACAAGGCTGAGGTGAAACAAAAACGGATTTCCAAAATTTCGGTTTTTTCAAATATTTAGAAAACTAATCATGTTAGCCTTGAGTTTTTATAGGCATAATGTTGGTCTCCTGATTACGCAACTTTGCCACCATTTAAGCTACTTCGTACCTCTTACAGTTTCCGAGCTCCCTGTAGTAAGAAACGAATTTGTAACAGCCTGTATTTAATTCTCACTGATTTTTTAAAAAAATAACGCAGACACCATCCTGGAATAAACAACACAGAGGAATTCCAGCAATTCGAGAGTAATGTTACAGTTTAAAGTTATGCAAATATGAGAGGGAATAAAGTACATTCCTCTTATAGTTCTTATTACGTCTCGTATAACAAACAATTCCAAACATAATTTATTCGCTTTACTCGCAAAGAAAAAGGTTAGAAGTCTAAATCGGTGCTGCTATTTCAACAGAAATTAACTGTTTTATAAATTGTACGAATCGTTTCAGACGGGCAGTTGTTTCAAAAGTAAGGAATGTGACAGGTAATACATACGTACAAGCAAACAAATTTTTGTTCTAGTGTTCTGTACAGTAGGCGCCTAAAGTATGGAATAAATTCAGTAAAAACGGAACAAATTTTTTTTAGGGAAAAATCCTCGAACAGGTCGATTTTTAATTTAAAAAATACATATTTTCAACAATGACGTTCTAGATTTTTATTTTAAATAGCAATTTTTTTTCTTGATTCTGAAAGATCGTTTCATTGTCGATCCGACAGTATTAAAATGTTGCCATCTTACATAGGAAAGTTTTCGAGTAAATGACGATTGAATGTTAGAAAACGTAAATTTTATTCATTAAAAAAATAACAATTCCTATGTCAAGCAAATACAATTCATTAAGTTTTCTACCTAAATTAAGTGTTCGAATTGCCACCCACCGACTTCTTGACAATACGCAAGTCTGTGTAGAAATTCTTCTTGCACATTATGAATTATTTCTGGGGTAACTCTGTGTATTTCATCTATAATACAATTTTGGAGTTCTTCTAAATTATGTGGTCTATTAACGTACACTTTGGACTTTAAGTAGCCCCATAAGAAATAGTCCAGGGGTGTAAGATCTGGGGATCTCGCGGGCCATTCTATCGGTCCTCGTCTGCCGATCCACCTCCTAGGAAAACAATTGTCCAGAAAATCTCGAACAGGGCGCGCATAGTGCGGAGGTGCACCGTCTTGCTGAAACCATATGGTGTCATCAGGAATATCAGGGTCATTATCGTTAGGAAAAATTACTGCAAGCGCTGGAACAAGGTCATTTTGTAAAAACTCTAAATATCTTTCTCCTGTAAGGGTTCCTTCAAAGAAGAAAGGCCCTACTATTCTGTTGTCAACTATTCCAGCCCACACATTTAATTTCTGTGGGTGTTGGGTATGTGTCTCTGCCATCCAATGAGGATTTTCCCGACTCCAATACCTGCAAGTTTGACGGTTCACTGTACCATTGAGACAAAACGTGGCCTCGTCTGAAAAAAGTATTTGCCGGTGTAAATCTCTATTTACTTGACATAAATCCATCATAATTTCACAAAAGTGTAAGCGGCGGTCGGGATCGTCTTCATTGAGTTCCTGCACAAGTTGAATTTTGTAGGGATGATATTTTTCCTGCCTCAGGATACGTAGCACTGTGGTCTGACTAATTTCATTGTTTAATGCAACCAATCGTGAAGTATTATGAGGATTATCTACCATACTTATCAAAATGTTCTGTTTGTGATCTTCACTAACGCTTGGACGTCCAGATTTTGGAATATCTACAACATTGTCAGTTTCTCTAAATTTAGATTCTATCTTACTAACTGTTGATTGGCTGATACGGCGATCTAGATGTTTTTCATTAAATAAATCGCAAACTTCCTGCTGCGTTCTAGCCTTATCCCCACATCCGATAAGAATTAAAATTTCAATTCTTTGTGTGACAGTTAAATGTGCCATAATACTTTAAATTCAACAATAATTTTTATATCGCTTACAATACTTAGAAAGTCGGTAGGACAGTGACACGTTGTAAAGATTTAGACCTACGTGATCCATAAAAAACTTCAGGCATTTCGAAAAACTAAATTTTTGCTTTATTTTAATTGATTTGGGTTTTCTAACATTCAATCGTCATTTACTCGAAAACTTTCCAATGTAAGATGGCAACATTTTAATACTGTCGGATCGACAATGAAACGATCTTTCAGAATCAAGAAAAAAATAGGGCGTTGCTAATTAAAAAAAATGTCGATGACGTCATTATTCGAAAGCAAATGACGATTGAAAATCGCCTTTTATGCTAAAATATGTATTTTTTAAATTAAAAATCGACCCGTTCGAGGATTTTTCCAAAAAAAATTTATTTCGTTTTTACTGAATTTATTCCATACTTTAGGCGCGTACTGTATATCCTATGGGAATATCCCCAGTGAAGTATATGGCTTTATTAGATATTCAAATAGGTACCTAATATACATTTCTTAATAGATCGACTTCTAAAACTCGCTTTTAGCAAAGTGATGTTTTAATCGGATTTAAACTTCATCTAACATAAGGAGTCCAACTAATCTGCTTCAATTTAATAGTCTTAAATATTAAATGCCCTCAAGAGGGTGTAACATTTATCAAACAAAAAAAAATGAGTATAAAATACAACAAATAGAAACATCTCTCCTCTAACGATATCCTCCACGTAATTAATGTTTATCAACAGAACCATTAATAGAATTAGAGAACACAAAAAATCACAAACGGTCAGCATTAGGCTTTTTTATTTCTTATTGGTCGGATATCGAATCGCAGCTATCTACTAAATGATACAGTTTCCTGCCTAACCCAGCGGTTGAGCCCTTGCGCTTCCAAACAGAACCAATAACGGTAATTCGATTTTATGAAGCAGAGACAAAAACAAAACATTGGTTTTTTGTAAAATATAATGGGATTACAGCCGGGCACATCCAGGGAAATCAATTACGCTTGTCTATCGATAAGCACACTGAGAAAACGGGTTTGCTGCGAAGACACAGATTTAATAAATGTTAGTTAGGCTTGACCATTTCTTGTAATAGATTTTTACGAAAAAATGTTTTCCAAATCAGTAGAGAATTGCTTAGGTATGTTATTACCACTGCATAAAGTAAACGATATTAATTACCTTTACATAATTCCATCAATCAGTATTCTTTCAGCATTAGAAACATTATTTGAAAAATTCTCTAGTTGTCCTGGGTCATAGTAAATATTTTGATCGAATAATCATTTCTTACTTTTTACAGTATTGTACTATATTAGATTTAACCATGAACCAGATTGCTTAATTCAAATTATCTAGAGATAGGCCGCAATGTCTTATAAGTATGTAATAATTAATGTTCTAACTATCGTGGTAGATTGTGGAGTACCACAGGTGTCCATTTCATTTGTAAATGTCATATCTTACTGTAAATCACGCTTTGGAGCTGATGATGCCTAGTTATGTTATTCTTTTGATGAAAATCGTGTACAACTGACAAATCGGAGAGAATTACTAATAATTCAAACTCTGTTTTAATTATATTTAGTCTTTTTAAGAAAATAAGACCAAGAGTTTTTGGTCCGTCTTTCTATCCTCTGGTATAGAGGACCGAGAATTTTTTTGACAATGTATTGAATTGTTACAGAATTGAGATTTATTGACACATTGCATTAACAATAATGGTTTTATGATATGCCAAGAGCTTTATACAATGCAAATAGTAATAAATTGGAGCGTACTAACACGTAGCAGTCAGATGTACGAGGTTCCTGGTTAATTAATTGTAAAGCACCAGGGTCGACTTTCAAACACCTGCTATGGTGCGTCCGCAAAGGTCCTACAGCGGTGTCCGCCTTAGATTTGGATATTCGGTCTCTACATATTTTAGCCATTTCTCCAGTTCGAATTTTGTACTATTTCGTCTGCTACAGCTTTGTTGATTGGAGGTGACTGGGAGCTTTTTTATGGGTTTCTGAAGAAATATTCGGAACATCCGGGAAAATTTCGTTTCTCTCCCCACGCCTTCTGCTTCACATGGAGGATCATCTGGGTTTCCTCGAACATAACTATTTGCTTTTACCAGGATTCGAAGTGCAGTAAATCTTAAATTGATTTACTGTTTTAAAAAATCCGAACTCTTCCATAGATAAATGAATTTTAGCCACAGTTCTTAGTGTATGAAGCCAGAACAATTTTTTACTGATGCGAGGTTTGTTTTTGACATTCGGAAAAATAATTGGATAAAAAAAAATCCAATGGTAACGATTCGTTCGGCTAAACGCCGCGCTGAATGGCTAGCGTGGACCATTAATTAACGCTGCTAATTTAAAGACACAATTGGCAGAAATTGATTTCGTGTTTTTTAATCGGGTTTGTTTATCAGTTTTGGAAACTCATTACTATTCATTAAGGACGGTTGCCTTTTAGTCATCTGTTTAGATTAACGGTGTTTATTTTTATTTCACCGTTAGATGTCATAGTCCAGACGGTATCTGTTTCAAATAGTCCATATTTGGGTGAATCGTATATCCACGGAGATTTTTGGCATTTTGGCTTTCTAATATCAATAGAAATGAAAATTTTTCTATGCGCATAAAAAAAAGTGGGCTTAACTTTTGCCGGCACAATATGTTTAAAAAATTCGAAAAATGTCATATTTTTCTTTCTATTTAATCATGTATCTTTTCAAGAGTTGATTTTAGGCGAAAATGGAAGAGGAAAAAAATGTTTGTAATTAATTTTTTTTCAAAATATGACTAGTTACAAATCAAATGAATCATGATTATTATTGTAAAAATCGAAAAAATCGCCAAAATTGGGGTTAAAAAACATTACTTTATAGGGATTTTTTTGGGGTTTTTAAATTGGGTATAGGACCTTCATACTTAGCTCAAGAAAACTTCATGTTATGCAGAATCATCACACTAAATTTCATTAAAATCGGTTCTATAGGTTTTGCATAATGATTTTGTAATCCAAATATTGAAAAAAAAATTGCAAATTTTCAAAAATTTGCACAGCAAAAACCAAGGCCCTTAGATACTTGAAAATTTAATCACATATAGAAGGGCTCTCGAGCTTTCAAACTTATTTGAAAAATTCGAATCCGTCAATTAGGAGNTCGACTGGTCAATTAGTTACGTAGTTATAGCCGACCAAAGTTAACCGTCATTTACACTAAATGTACTGGGACATTCGAGCTAATTTTTCGAAAAATACCTTTGGTATTCCGAGTACTTACCAGGTCTAGGTTTGCAATACTTTTCTTCATTGACAACCTACTTTAAAACGTGTTTAAAGTTTAAAGTATGCAAGCGAGAAATTCAAGAAAATCGTATGGGTGGTGGTGGTGGGGGAAGCAGAAGTTCGGCCGCTTCGGCCTGCTCGAAATTGAATCGGCGAGTTCAAAACCGCGACGCGCTTAAACATTTTTAATATCTCAACTTCTAGAGGTCCGATTTTGAAGATTTTTTTTTAAATCGATGTCTCGCGATTAAAAAAAAACAATGAGCGTATTTTTAAATGCCTATCGTTAATAATATTGATCTTTCAACAGACTGATAATTATTCTTTAATTAACAACTTTATTTTTTTATTGTGTCAAAGGTAAGTACATAAACTTATATACTGTTTATCAAAGATAAAAACAAATTTATTTAAATATTCTACAATTGTTTAAACAACGATTATTTTCAAAATATGTCGAAAATTAGTAATATAATGAGTCAATTTCTCATTTGCTTGTATTTTAAGCAATAAATAATATTTGAATTATGTTTTAATCACAAAAGAAATGATGATTAAATTAATAAATTAATTATAAAAAATCAATATTTTATTCATACTTAATAACTTTTAAAACCTGCTTTAAAAAATTTGATTTGATTGAATATTCACAAAGTTATACAAATTGTTTATAAGTACAAAAATTCGACCAATGTTTAAACACGCGCCAGAGCCGTCCTAATTGACGGATTCGAATTTTTCAAAAAGCGTTTGAAAGCTTGGGAGCCCTTCTACATGTGATTAAATTTTCAAGTATCTAAGGGCCTTGATATTTGCTGTGCAAAATTTTGAAAATTTGCAATGTTTTTTTTCAAAATCTGGATTGCAAAATTATTATGCAAAATCTATGTAACCGATTTTGATGAAATTTGGTGTGATGATTCTACATAACATGACGTTTTCTTGAGCCAAGTATGAAGGTCCTATACCCAATTTAAAGATCTCAAAAAAATTCCCTAAAAAGTAATGTTTTTAACCCAATTTTTGTCGATTTTTTCGATTTTTACAATAATAATCACGATTCATTCGATTTGTAACTAGTCATATTTTGTAAAAAAAATAATTACAAACTTTTTTTCCCCTTCCATTTTCGTCTAAAATCAACTCTTCAAAAGATACATAATTAAATAGGAAGAAAATGAGATGCTATACATCACTATTGACGCAATTTACTTACACCCAGAATGATGACTTAGAAGAAGAAGAAGATCAAGAAGAAGAGCAAAAAGAAGTATTTGAAAGTTATGAATCAGACGAATAAATTCCTCTACTTTTTTTAATTTCCATCGCTTTTATCATTTCCAACCCTTGCTAATATCTGTTATTATGCAATAGTTTCAAACTAAACAGAATCACAACAGACCTGTGGAATAGGCCTACTGNAAAGAGTTACGTCACAAAAACTACTTTTGTAGTTGCACCTTTTAAGGCCTATAACTTCAAAACGGTGCGTTTAAGAGGTTATGTTTATTGGAGTTTTTAGTCATATTTTTTTATGTACTATCACCACCCAAAGTTTGTAACATACTTTACGGGACACCCTGTATATCAGAAACGGTGGCTTTTAGAAAAAAAAAAGTATTGATACATTTTTTATAGATAATTTTATGATCTACAATTTTTGTCTGAGGTAATATAAAACCGTTTAGCTAAAAATCGCGAAAAACCCATTTTTTTACCTTTGACCTCGAGTAAATTTTTTCCGAGTACCGGAACGATGAGGAATTTTAATATGTTATTTTTAATTATATTTTAAGCAATTTTACTCACTTTCAGCTTATTGTAAATTTATGTATCTTCACTTTTATTTTTTGGTCTAATTTGACCGGACTATTAACGATAAATACAATTAAAAACACAATCGGCGAACACAAGTGAATACAACAGCAAGCACACGGGAAACAGGGACGTCTCTGAGTTGACAGATCGTGTCGGTCGGAAATCTAAGAAAACAGAAAGTAATTTCGATTAAATGGAAGTAAATTTTGATATATTTGGTAACAATTACCACACGTAAATGTTCACACGCGTCAGGTTCTGTCATCCTGGATCGCTCGGTATCTTATTTTCGATAACTCCCTTCCATATTCAAACTTGAAGTACCTGAGAAAATGTGGCGCTAAATAGCCTAATTATCTACATCGTAAGTGCTTTTTTATGGGAGTAGGGCCCCATAAACCTTCGCAAATCAAAAATAAAACCCTCACATAAATTTCTACGCAAGAGAACTTAAAATACGAAGCTACCGTCGTTTACCATTATTACCTACGGAAACCCTTTTGGTTACGGTCACGTCACGCCTTAACTGCTTCTGAGGGCTAATTACAGGGGAGCGCCCTCTAGTGTGTACAGAACGAAGAATCTACTAAGCCGGAAGATCAAGAGGCTTTCTTTGAACCGTCCATTTAGGTAATTGAAGCTAAGGATACATCGGTCGGGTATTTGGGGATATTAGAATCGAAATTGAACGTTTTATGAATGTGTACCGTTCGCGTTTGTTCGTTTCCGTTCGCTGGATCCAGTCGCAACTTTAAGCGGAAAGACACGGAACAAGTTCACACCCCTAATGACTCACCTTTCACTTAGAATAAATATTAACGGCATAATAATTTCCCGAAGAAAACATTAAGTGCGAAATTTTTAGAACGGCTCTACACGCACGGCCGGCTAGATGCGAATATCGCATGTCCGAGGGATAAATTAAATCGTTACAAAAGATCAGATTGTGGCTGCTATCAACCAGGTCATTATAACAACAGGATTAAAATTAAAGTTGACGACCCAGACCAGATTTCGATCTCGTATCATACCGGTTTTTGAAACAAATCTCTAATTAATTTTTGTGCGGTCTGTATTCACTTGAAAAACAGTTTTTTTCAATACTACCCTTTTTCTTCTCAGTAAAAAACGAAAAAAATGGCAAAGCTTGAACGACCATAACTCTATTTTCATCGAAGAAACTTTTATAACTCATCATTTTGTAGGAAATTTTATATACTTTTTTTTTCTATGAAGCAATGCCTATACCTATCTCTGCTCAGAAAAAAGATGTTTGCATAAAAGTAAAAAAAAACAAAAAATGAAATTTTTGCATTTTTTTGTTAAATTGTTTTTAATATATTTTGCAGTAAATAAATTTTTTAAATAAGGTATTTCGATAGAAAATCTCATTATCAACAAAATTTTTCCCATGCAATACCCTCAAATTTTGCTTCGTTTTCGAGATATACTCAAAAAACTGTAAGGGTTGCATTTTCACCCCTATCTCCAATCTCCACCCTCTAATTTAATAGCACTCCGCGGTTTTTTCTTTCTGAATAACCAGTTGAACGATTCATGCAATAAAAACCCATCAACGTTGTAGTTCCTTAGTACCCTGCTTTTTAAGACATAATCAATAGCCTAAATAGAGTGTAATTTATTACCAGAAAAATCGAAAAAGAGATATCAGCAAATATATAAAAAATTTATTTGATTACCGGGCTGAGAATAACATTGGCCTTTTTAGAAGATGTACTACTCATATATTTTTGTGAATTAAGCAAAAGTATGGTCAATATATGCGATATTCAGAGCTACTTTGAATGTCTACAACAACATCGACATCTAAAATTAAAAGTATTCTTGAAATGGTAATCGCATGAATATCGTGCTAAAATATCACGCGTTTTAGAAAATGAACAAATTAAAAAAATTCTAATGGAGGCCCCTGATGGTACGTATTTAGGTACAAAGGTAATTATAAACAAAATATTTTTGTAAACGAAGAATACTGACGATTATTATTTGAGGTGGCAATGATTTTTGCCATATCTGGGGCTTGTCGTTGTGATGAATTACTTCAAATAAAAATTGGAGATATTGAAGGTATGAGAAATAGATTGCTGATCACTCTGGCAACTATTGTACGAACGAAAGAAACAAACAACGAACAAACGAACGAAACAACGAAAAAATGATTCTGTATTGTAAGCGAATATTTAGACATATATTGGAAATATACTACTGCAAGACCTACACAAATAGATAGTAATAGATTTTTTTTAATAATCAACGGTAGCTGAAGGCTACATTGAGGAGTCCGTAACTCATAAATCAGTTAATGCAGTAGCAAAAAATTTTTCCCTACTGCAGGCTGTTCTAGTTTCACTATAAACGTTTACAATAAATAGGTACAATTACAATTACTTTCGATAAAAAACAAATTTTATTTTTTAATTTAGCGGCAGTTTTTGCATTTTTTTCATTGTTATTTATGCTTATTTAATCTTGCGAAAAAAAATAAAAATTAAGTAACCTTTTGCCTATACACTAACCACAAGTGAAGGATTTGTGTGAGGCAGGGGCGGTAAATCATATTGTCGTAAGTTAAAGTACAAAGAGATTACCACTAATTACTGTATCTATTCATTTGTTTTCGAATTTCGGAGCGGAAGTTCGGCGTCAACATAAAGACAACGATGATTTATGGCCGAACAAATTCCGAAAAGTTACCCACAATTCGTTCATTTATAATCTGTTTAATGCACTTATTGTAACGCCCAAATTAGATTACGGATTTAATACACAAAACTGGCGCAAAATCTATTAAACCAAATTGACTGCCGGCATTCCGAAAGAGGATATAATTTACCATTAGTGAGAATCGATATGCATTCAGCGAAGGTGATTGCTCTAATTTTCTAAATAGACTCGAACCTTTGTAGGCTTATTCGCGAATATATTTTCCCCTTCATAGATTTTCATTTCGTTTACCGTAAATGCCGGGTAATTTTAAAGTCTACTAAAGAATCAGGCGATTACTTTTTTTTATTTCAGTCAAACCCAGCTACAGAATGGGCCAAATATTTTCGTCGATTTCTAAAGTCTATGGTATAACTATAATAATAGTATTCAGATAAATAATAATCCTTCTGATATTGTCAATGTTTTTGCAATTACTTTTCCGATCCATTTTTACCTAATCGCAGTCATAATAGTTGTACACCCACTTTTCCCTCTGTTGACTCTAATACTCTTTTTGTTTTATTGTTCTTTATACTCTTCCTCAGTAACTCTAAAACAAGATATACTGAGAAATTTATACAATTTACACAAAGTCATATTGTTTACTTACATCAGTATTTATTTATAACAATATATTTAGGTAGCTGAAATACTATGCTATATTATGTGCACCACAAATGAATCTAAACATGCCTACTAAACAACTAGGTGATAACCGAGTGATCGCATGATTAATCTGATTGGCTGAGCCAAATCAGGTCATGTAAATTCACTTTTATTAGTATTTACATCAAATATAGTAAAATCACATAAAGGATAAGGATTTTTTTCCGCCGATCGACATTAAGGTGTAGTTTTAGTGACAGCTGGCTGGCACTAAAGTCTCACATTTAAAAATTAAAATTTGCCTTTTAACGAAAGTAATTCTATTTATTGTAAACATTTATAGTGAAATTCGAAGAGCAAGCAAGGGATATCCCTTGTCCTGTTTGTTTTGAAACATTTACTTCATCGATGTTGGTTGAAGTGTTTTCACTAGTAGATGGTTTATGAACTACTGAATCCTCGTAAGTGGTTGAATTATTTAAAAAATCGCTTTCAGCACTTGATGTACTTGCAGCAGAGATAATTTTTTTGCTAACAACTGATTTACGAGTTATGGAGTCCTCAATGTAGCCTTCAGCTACCGTTATTAATAGTGTAGCTGAAGTTCTACGGAAACAATGTCCGGTATACTCGTGAGCATCCTTCAAATTGAGAAACTTATTTTGGCATTTTCCCAAATGTTTGAGCTCCTATTAATTGGTTATATGCTTTTCTATTTGAATATTTAAAAAGAAATTGCTACTATCTGTTTCTGTAGGTCTTGCAGTATTATATGTATTTCCAATATACAGGGTGGGCCATTAGGGTGAGAAAGTAAAATAACTCCCTTGTTAATCATAATACAGAAAAAGAGTTTATATAAAAGTTGTACAGAATCAAAAAATCTAAAGGATAAAATTAATTTGAAACAGACAGGGCGATGAGTGGAAACATCTTTTAAATGGAACAGCCTGTATATTTTTAAGCATATGGATTTCTGAGAAAATTCTAATATTTTAGTGAGGGTTTCCAAGTAATTAGAAAATTCTTCGAATTTTGGAAAAAACATGACCTCGAAGAGATTGTATCAACTTTCAACTACTTGGAGCAAAAATATTTGACAGAGTTATAGACAAATGTTAGGCAAAGACTCCTGTATTAGCTAATATCGATATTTTATACTGGGCACTTTTTACAAAATGATCATTATAAGAAAGTTCAAACTTGATTTTCTAAAAATTTTTTCAAATGGAACACCTTCTATTTTATTGTTCCATTTTATTCACGTATCAGTCCACTTCAACTTTTTTTTAAGTATGTTGTACACCTAAAGTTGTTAGTTTTTAAGATATAGCAACATTTCTGAAAAAAACTAATTTTTATTATTTTCGGTCGGATGAAATGGCTTTTGAAAAAACTGTCGCATTGTGTCAACTTGTCAGTTCATAATTTATTATTCCATTTTGAGTTAATTTTGTTAGTTAATATTTATTTCTGGTACTCTATAACATAATAAAAATTAATTTTTTTTAGATATGTTGCTATATCTTAAAAATTAACAATTTTACATATAGAACATGCTTAATAAAAGTTGAAGTGGACTGATATGTGAATAAAATAAATAGAACAACAAAATACACGGTGTTTCATTTGAAAAATTTTAGAAAATCAAGTTTAAACTTTCTAAAAATGATCGTATTATAAAAAAATGCCCTGTATAAAATATCGATATTAGATAATATAGGAGCCTTTGTCTAACATTTGCATATAACTCCGTATAATTATTCTGTTCCAAGTATTAGTAACTGAAAGTTAATACAACTTCCTCGAGGTCATGTTTTTTCCAAAATTTGAAAATTTTTCTAAATAACTTGGCAACCCCACACTAAAATGAGGAACTGTTTATATTGCCATATATAGAATTTTCTCAGAAATCCGTATGTATAAAAATATACAGGGTGTTCCATTTAAAAAATGTAATATTTGATGTAGCCCGTTTTTACTCATCTTACTGTATGTATGGCGAGCGACATTGTTTAAAAATTGATCAAACACTAGAAATTCGCGTTTTTCGACTGTAACTTTTTTTCTGACGGTTCTACAGAGAAATGGTAAATTATATTTTTGTTCGTCTTTAAAAGATCTACAAAACGACGTCTCGAGCGTCAAAAAATATCAATCCGGTCAAAAGTTACTTGCAAAAAACCGCCGATTATTATTAAATCGCGATGTTATCACAGAGGCTTCTCCGGATAACACTCAATCATTCCTCACTGCAGACACATAATTTATTCGAAAACCGGAATCCTAAGTGGATTATTTCGCGAGCTATGGCCTTATAAACAAATTAACTAATTAACGATCTGTACAAATCTGAGCGGTACCCGAAATCGCGCCTATTTTTTTATTGGTAGATATAACAAACAGCTATCGAGTTCCATCGTTCTTTCTCAAAAAAATGCATAATTATAGCGAAGGGAAATTATTTAAAAAATTTCCTTAGTTGCAAAATTAAATACGCCCTTAATTTATAAATTTTTTTAGTATCTTATTACATGTACTAAGAGAGCATAAAAAACTTCAATTTGAAAAAAGATTCGTCACGATTCGTTAATAAACAGCGGAGCTATGGGCTTTCAAAGTTGACGGTCTATTGTTGAATAATTAAAGTGCGAAAAAAATGCACATAATCTGCAACCGGATTGCTTTCAGTACAGTAAATATTAATTGTACGGGCAAGAGAGAAGTCACGTAAAATAATTTTTGAAACTCTTGTTATTCTACACTATTTTTACTATATGCTCACAAATTATGCATGCATACCCCTATATTTGCTGGTCTATAATAGCTGTATTATTTTTACCAGCCGACTGTCTCACTTGTTAGAATAATTAAGACAAGGTGAGCTGAGATGAAGTAAGATAAATTGAGGCAAATTTATGTCTAAAAAGAATGCATTATCAAGTCACAGATCTCAGATCACAATTATAACCTCTAATATTTATACATTTGTATGATAAATCATTTTTACTTTCAACAGGATTTTTGTTTTATTAATAAAGATTCCCGAAAGTGCCATAAGTGTTTTTGTAGTATGTATACCTTACTACTACCCTACTAAGATTTGATCTTTTTCGTTTCTAATACAATTGTTAATGATTATCGAATACTATATTATAGAAATGTGTAGATAGTACATTTTTATTTTCTATCTTAAAAAATGTAAAGGATAAACCTCCAAATATTTAATGATACAGTAACCACACCTTTAAGGCAGATATGACATGGAACATTACAAATATCCGGCACAGAACGCAAAAAGTTTTCAACTCACTTCCGACTCACTTCTAAGTTTTATGAAAAGCTAGCTCAGTAGGGGAAAGGGGGGAAGAAATTTTCTTAGTTAGTTTCACTTTGTATTCAACTTAAGCCATATTAAAAGAACATATACTTTTTCCTAATTTACTAAGACTAACTGAGTGACTCAGTTAATCTCAGTTAAACTTGGTAAAAAGAATACAGCTAATAACGCTCGTCTCATAGCATCCACAGACGGCCTGATGAATTATTGTTATTCATGAAAGAAGTATCATACAAATTTAATTATATAAAATAAATAGCTTTGTTTGCTAAAATGATAAAATAAAAACTGATCTAGTACAGTCATTGAAGCTTATCACCTCCGAATTCTTTGAAACTGAACCGATAGACTTGAAATTTGGCAGATAGTTAGAGAAAAGGTCAATGAACATTAGTGACATAACGCCGATTGACGCTTCCACCCTGTTGGGGGTTGACACCCCTTCTTGAAGGTGGAAATTTTTGTTTAAAAAATAACGCTGTAAATCGATAGAGAATCAAATTTTGATCAAAAAATATTCGAAGAATTTTTTCGAGAAATCAATAGTTTTTTAGTTATTCACGATTAAAAACTTGGAATTTTGAGTGAAAAAAAAAAACATTTTTCAAGGTATTTCTCGCGAATAACTAAAAAACTACGCATTTTATTAAAAAAAGTGTAATGAACAAAAATGTAGCTTATAAATAAACAAAGAAAATCGGTTTTTTAAAAGTGTTATACGTCCTATACAAAGCCAACTATAGTTAGTGGAAGGGGACTTGTTTTGGGGGGAATACTCGAATCGATGTATTCAACGTCAAATAACGGAAAAAGGATTAATTTTACGTGCATAACGCTCCTGGAGTTTTTTGTAGTACTCAAAATGACCTTCAAAATGAGCACTTATAAAAGTTAATTAGAGCAGATTTGAAGAAGCTATCGTCAAAAACAGATTGGTTGCTCATATTTTTTAAGGAAAAATGAGCAGTAAACGCTGTACCACTTCCATCTGAATTAAAATTAATCATATACCCTTTATAATTAGTTTTGTTTTAGTGTTTTTCATACGATCCTGAAGTTAGACCGGATTAGAATGCGTATTTTTTAAATAATGTTCGGTAAAAGTTGAAAACGTATTTTTCATTATTAAAAAAAAATTGCCTGATTTATATAATAACTCTGAAACTATGAAAGATACGTAAAAAATGAGGACAAATATGTCTTTTTTTTCAACAAATATTTTGCTTTTTTTATTCCTATAGGTAGCATAAAAAATAAAGGAGATATCGCCGCTTCAAGTATCCATTTTAGTGAAAAAACGACCTGTCTTGAGCCCTTCGATCGTTTCCCTTTAAAAAACGAAGGACTTAAAAGGTTTTATATGCAAACGATCTTACAGCTCTTGAAATTATCTTTAAAATGCTTTTTTGTAGGACACTATAGCTTCAAAATTAACCCAGTTATGGTAAAAAAAACAATGACATTTTTTCGGAGCAAAATAGGCTTTCTCATTTTTATATATTATATATTATATTATACAAATAAAATAAGCAAAAAAAATTAGTGTGACTATTTATATGCAGTGTAGCAATTTTTTTTATGATTGATTATATTTAAAAATCGATTATAATAAAAATATTTTACATTAATATTGGTAAAAGGGTAGTTTATAAGAGTTGAAAAGGGCAAAAATAAAAAATTCTTTCATAAACAATATAAGGGTATTTTTATTTTAAATTAATGCACAATTATAGCATTCCAAGATTTAATACGTAATTCTTTATAATTTTTTTAGCACAGGGGTGATTTATAAGGGTTGAAAAGTGTCATGAGATACAAATTCTTTCATAAGCAATGAAGGAATTTTTATTTTAAATAATTGCACCGTTAAAGCATTCTAAGCTTTTAAAAAGTAATTTTTTGTCATATTTGTCAATACAGGGGTGGTTTTTAGAGGTTGAAAGGGAAAAATTCTTTTATTAGCTAGATGGTAACTTTTATTTTAAATAATTTCACGATTTAATCATTCCAAATCTTTAAAAAGTATTTTTTTATCATTATTTTTTGCATAGGGGTAGTTTTTAAGGGTTAAATAAAGGGTCGAAAAGATCAAATATATCATAAAACATGTTCGAGAATATGGAACATTGTTTAATCTTTGTGCTTGAATAAGATTTTTGTCGATAAAATGCTTAAAACTTAATTTTTTCAATTTTTTTCACTTCGGGGTAGTTTTTGCCGCTAAAAAACAAAAAGCGTCAATCGGGCTTATGTCACTTTTGAACTTGAGCCTAAGATGAGCCTTATTTAAAATTTTCATGCAAATCGATGCAGTTTTAAAGAATTCGGAGGTTACAACTGATTTTCAGCTTCAATGATTGTACTAATCGGCCAAAAAATACGACTGCTTAAATAGACTCGGCTGTGCCTAGTCTATTAAAAACCAGCCGCGCCACTAAATCTTGTACTTTACTGCCTAGTTAAACAAATAACTATTAAGATGTAAAAGTACAACGTAAGGTAAAAGGTAAGAATACATCGCACAAAGAAAATATACACTCAAACGTGTATCTACACAATGTATCATGTATGTTCGATCATTTGCATATTTTGTGTATAAAAACCATTACAAATTATATATAAATAAATTCTAATTTTTACTAATTAAGCAGCTATAAAAAAAAATTCTTAGTACCCTCTTATCTGAACTGAATATATTCGACGAATTTCGTGTAGGCTTTATTTCGTGTAACCCTATCAGAAACAATTTGGGTGTCGGGCAACCAGCAACACCCCTAACTCCATCTTAAACAACAACTCCATTCCACTTTGAAGTTCTCACACTCCGGCTGCAAGACGTTTAGAATTAATCTCAAAGAGGCAAAAATTGTTTCGGACAAACGGGACCTGTTTGTATAGGTCTTAATAAATATTTGTTCGGCATGAATAATCGCCTGGTGGGCTTAAATTTATTATGCCCCAACGAGGAGTGAAACGGCCGAGACGAGTTTCATTGTAGTAGGCGTCGGCGGCCCGGCGCGGCGCGGCGATTGGATGATTTGAAATTAATTTTCACAAGTCCAGGAACCATTCCGGTTTACAGGGAGACGTGGCGCCGTGGCAGTTCCAATAATATCAATATTATCAAAATAATAGTAACAAATAAATCATATTTTCTTTTTACTTTTTTTCTTAAAGGTATTAAAGTAATGCAGGATATTTTTGTTTCTTAAAAACGTCAAATTTAAAAAAAGATTGTTGCGAAATTTACTATTTTTTAAAGCACTGCATTTACTTTGTGAATGTCAATTACCTCTGACATTAACCTAACTTAGATGAACTATATATAGTACCATCACTACATATTCATGGCATATTCATAGAAGTGCCCAGGAACGTATTTGGGAAAGCTAAAGCAGGTACTATGAAAGGTTAAAAGATTCTAAACAAAAAATGAATATATTTTTTTACTCTTCTCTTTCCTTATTTACCCACTTTATCAGTGTTAGACATTAATTAATCCAAAATAACATACAACAGCGACAAATTTAAACCGCCAATGATACGCAAGAAATTAAAACTATTATACATTTTGATATAGGACGTGTTTGGCGCAGTTTGTACTGTCGGAATGCAAAGTGACTACATCTGAGGTTTCTGTGTGATATTATGACAAAACATGTATCGTAGTTTCCATATGGACGCAACGAACAAAAAAAATCGACCTCTTCGATTTTTTTGAAACTTTGCGATGTTAATCTACTTTGATTTCCGAAAATGAAAATGCATATTTTTTTCAAGTGACCCTCAATTTGACCCAAATCATCCTTCTGAAACGATTTTATTTTTAAATGTGCAGAATTTCATCAGCTTTTACCTGTTTTTTTCAGAATTCAAATTGCTTTAAAACTTTCTGAGATGAATGAGAAATACGGAAAATGTTTTTATTTCAAAATTGATTTTCTCAAAAATGCCACCTTCATTTTCACCAAATTAAGATGTTATTCAAGGTCAAATAAGCTGTCTTTAAGCCAAATGGAAATATGCCAAGTAAATTTCGGGAAATACGGTTTCAAAAATACATATTTTTTTCAGGTGACCGCCATTTTGACCCAAAGTAGAGCTGGTTTTTTGATATTTTCAACGGTTAAAAAGATATGGAGGGGTATTTTCTAGATCACGTTTTAAGTCACGTGATTTTTTAAATTGACAAAGAGCCCGTAACTTTTTTATTTCTCGACCTAGTAGAAGGATGCGGTTGAAATTTTCGGACGAAATAAAAGCTAGTTTGCAAATCAGGAACAACGTGGATATAAGTAAAATGAAAAAGTGTAGGACATCAGCCAAAAAAATTGAAAATATTTACTAGCAAACAAATTAATTCATTTTTGAATGAAGCTCCAGACGCCAAATATCTAATGATAAAAGTTGCATCAATTTTTGAATGTACTTGTCAACCTGTTGGGATAAAATATTCCTACTAATATTGTCGAATTTCTGAAATTGCCATATCCGAAGCAGTTTACTGGCGATTGTTTCCGAAGGTCTTCGGCATCTTTGTTAGTAGATTCGGAAGCTAATTTAATTACAGTGAAACGATATGGCTGATGGAAATCATCAGCCAAATTGCTAAGAGAATTCTTCCCAGTACCAGTACCTCTTTCGATGCTGCAGTTGCTTTAGAGTAACCTTCTACCTTTACATCAGCATCGTCAGGTCACGTCGATGATTGCAGTTAAACTGAATACCTCGTACCTGAAAATAATATGACTTTCTATTTATTACCAAACAAACCTAGGGAATAATACAAATTCGATTACAAACGCCTAAAGACCTATTTCCTTCAAAAATTCGACCTCTCGATTTGAATGACGTTTTATGAGAAAATTTTATGAAGCAATATAATCTTTTTATTTAATTATATCTTATGTCTGTCACTTACCATCGCGTTGTCACTTGTCACATCGTACTATTATTGCAAGATTATTCAATGTTTTCTATATTTTGAACAAACCACAAACCCATCAAAAGCTATGGCAATTCTCATTCGATAAATCTTAAAAGGTTATCTATATCGATATACAGATTTGTTGAGTGACTATCCACTGTCATGCGACTTGATTTTCCTTTCCTTTTCCTCGCCTAAAACAGGCGGCTTTCTACTAAAAATAACGTTTATCGGAACCACCGAAAATTACCTTAAATAATAGCAATTTACTTAGCGATAAGTTTAATTTTCAGCTAAACCACGGGGTGGAATGCGTGTCGAAAATGATTATGATATTAGAATCCGTGGGAAGTCGGCCAGCGCAAAAAATAACCGGCTTTATTTTTAATTTCGGGTCAAAATTATTTCGTCAGACATCTAATTGAGTTTCTTTTCGAAGGGCTTACCGACACCCGCGCGCCTTTTGGTTTTCCTTTAAGGTTATTGATCGAGTTTAATTATCTACTTGAAGACGTACGCCTCCATCTTCATATGAATGAAATAATAAGATAACTACACGTCAGTGGGCAATCATAAATACTGTTTAACTGTCAGACCTTTAAATTGAAATACGATCGACTTTGATCTCCACAGCGAAAAATCTGCAGAGCAAAGCGGTGTTTACATTGCGTTGGATGTGACAAATTAAATTCACTGACAATTCTATACTTCAAAGCAAAAGCGGATTTAATTATTTGCCATTTTAATAGAACAATCTCATTGGTACTGAAACTACGTAGAAAAAGGGTATGTACATACAATCTCTCAAAATAATATTACAATGGAGCATGTTTACTGAGTTTGACACATTTTGAAATCAAACCCTCAAGGTTTCATTAAACAACTGAAACAACGTTTTCGAACAAATTACAAATAAGTTGTGGAATTAAAATTCTTATAGTTAAGTAGGCTGTGAAACCTAATGAAAAAAATGTATTTATCTATATCTATATCTCCCACTATACTAAATAGCCTATTAAGGGGGCGATTTAGTATGTATATTTTTACCGTGTAACAGAGCTTCAGATGAGGACACAAATCATCGAAGAAACTAACATAATTGAATATTATTATACATATATCAATGTATTCGCAATGGTTCCCGCTAGTGAGTGAGATAAATTTCAATGAGAACAGAAGAATAATTTAAATAAATGCCAAAGTACCTCAATTTTAACCATACTGTTAGTCTGTCAATATATTGGATTTACGATGGAACTAGGTCAGGCACAATAACCAAACTACTTCACTCACTTGAACGGACACCTAGGATCATTTGTATTTAATTTTCAGATTAATATTTATTAACAATTCTATAATTTGTGTCCTCAAGTAAGATGACAACATTTTACACACGACTCCATGTTATATTATATTATATTATATATTTAAACCAGAATTTTAGCGGTTTCTATCTTCTACAAGAATTTCTAAATAAAATTAGTTTGTGTACTCTGTCACAGGTGTCGCTACCCTTGAAAATGAAAGCGAAAACACAGAGTTGGTTTATTGTAAATTGTATTGGCCGAGAAATAGTGAAATTTCTGGCGTTTTTAGGTACTGAAATCTTTAAAAGTAAAACGTGTAGAACAAAAGTAGGGGTAAGCACAAAAATAAAATCCTTGATGTTTTGTTTATTCATGGTTACCGTTTAAATTTACCCAAATAAAATAATAACTAAAAAAAAGCGTTTGCAAAACATGCGTTTGCTATTATCCTAACCCCACATTTTAACAATTATTTTCACGTACTTATAAAAAGTAAACAATTTTATATGTAGGACTAAGCAAGTAAATGTTATAAGAATATTTACATGTGGAATTATATATAAAAAAGATAGTATTTTCGTAGATTTCAGTAC
>NW_019416456.1:383901-399399 GCF_000390285.2 Anoplophora glabripennis
TACATATTATTCTCCAAACGTAATTAGTAGCAAGTTAGTATAAGTATATATAAGTAGCTATATATTTTAGTAATTAGGCAGTGTTTTTAAATTAATACGACTCACCAAAGTAAAAAAATAATTCAAGTTATATCATTTTTACTGAAAATAGCAGTTAATTTACGTATCGGATCGTTAACGTGAAAATATAAACATTAGACTGTTGACTGTTCCTGTTATACGTTTTTTAAGCTTTTGAAGAAGAAACTACATGTAATTTTAAAAATTATATCTGCTTTTATAATAAAGGAATGGTAATTATAAGATTGTTTAACCTTATTAACTAAAAATTATTGCCTACTTAATAAAAAAAATATTATTGTCCTCGATAATCTATTAATGATTAATAAAATCTTTACTCTCTTTCCTTATAAGATTGTATGTACACAAATTGGAGCCGCTCCTGAAAAATCGAGCCGCTTACGTCCAGCGTAAATTATTAGACTTCGTCGTTCGGTTAAAAAACACACCTTGAAGCGTTGGCCGCTAGAGCAGCACCTGCCGGGGTCCCGTTTCGTGACTCACGCTGGGCGATATTTTTTGTACAAAATCCCGTCCTTAATACATTGTTTTTAAGCAGGTAAGTGGATTTTACCGTAGAAGTGGAAGTTGCTATGGACAACTGGAGGTAAGTGAGGTAACTTATCTCCCTAGGAAAAAAAGCGATTTTGAGTAATAAATGCATATTTTATGAACAAATAAATAGAAATATGGCATGAACATTACATTTTATTAATTATTATAAATAATATTTATAGTAATTGTACAGTTATTACATTTAGTAACATTTATAAAAGCTGAATAATTATTCCCCTCGCGTTTAGTAATTGTGACATTTTTCTCAAAATGATTTGACCGCTCCATTCAAGCCACCGGAGGCTCAATATTATCTGACTGATCCATTAAAACAGCATGATGCGACGTACTACTAGAACCTGAAGTTGAAGTGCCATTGTAAAGAATCCTGTTGGCTATTTCATTTTTGTTACTTCAACTGTCAACAACATAACTTTATGCAATTGTGGCTGATTTTTATCCACCATGTCTCTTGATTGCTAATACATCAACTTCTGTATTAGCCAGTAACTTTGCCGATGTTCTTCGGAATGAATGGCCTGTATATATTTCAGGATGTTCTAGTTTCAAAAACTGTGCAATCTTATTAGGAATCATAGAAGGGATATTCTTGCCGACTGGTTGGTTGTAAAATCTTCCTTCTTGATAGCTTATAAAATAGTGGGAGCAGATAAAATGTTATACACCAAGCAGCAGTTAAGTATTATTTACCTCCTTTGTGATATAAATAATTATTGTCAAACAGTTTTATATGTGTTTTATAGTTTTACAATTACATAGTGATTATTTCAATGGTAAGCTTTTATCAATAAATCTTCTTTTCTATATTTACAATTCGTGATAAAAGTGGATTTTCTTTAAATATTTTGCATAGTAATTCATTAAAACTCGCCCCAGAACTAAAAAACAATGTGTTATAATCCTGTTACATCCACCAGCGAGCTGGGCGGAACAGGACGTACGCCAGCAGTGGATAATTCGATAAAATAAAGCATTGTTTCCGCATGTATACCTTCTCTTCTGTATTAACTTTAAAACGTAAGGGGGTCCCTTAATGATGACGAACGATGGAAACTTTCTTGGGCGCCACTTGAAGTACAACGAAATTTGACATGCGCTTAGGCGGATGGTGGAGGTTTCTATAAATTGTATTGTCTTGCAGGATAAAATCCGTCGGATATATTAAGGTACAATAATGAGGGTTATCAAATGTTTTGGTGTTAGTTGAGAATGGTTATAGAGGGTGTAAGGAGTTTGACTGCCATTACTTCAGCATGAGATAGAGTAATCATAAATGAACAAAAAAGTTGTATATTACAGGGGTGTAAGATTAACCGTTTTCAAAATACAGCGAGTATTAATACTGGGGAGTTTCATCACAACGTGACAACAACGCTTAATCTGCTGATGCACACCAGGTGAACGCGCGGCAGACTTCTCCTACGGGAAAAATGTAAACAGCTATTATTGTGAAACATTTAGTAAATTTCAAGGCAATTATTTTCCAGTTTTTAAATAAATAAAATAAAATGTACGAAGGTAGTATTGTGCTTCAATTTTAGTTGGAATTTAGTAGTTATGAATCTTTTAAAACAGGGACTTGACTTTTAATCAAATTAGTAATTTTTAAACGCACAATTACAAAACAAACTACAACATATGCTCAAAATGTCCACCACCATCACCTCAAGAAAAGGAAATAGTGATACGCAAAAAACACCCCGACACGGTCGAATCCAGATACCAACTGAATTGCGTATTGGTGGTTGCTGGACGCCTTGGTACCTCCTGTCACCGTTGTCACATTGCTCGATATGAATTTTATCGAATTTTAAATTTACTGCAACGCTAATTATGTTTTAGAATTAAGCATAAACATTGTATTTTATGGTATTCTATGCACGCAGTTATGTCAATATTCCTTAATGTCCGGTATTGAAAAAAGGTGATCCATCTACCTATAATATCTAATTATAGGCCTGTTTCAGTTTTATGTCAACATGGATTTGTAAATAAACGTTCTTGTGTATCAAACTTGGCATGCATTTCTCAATACATATGTGAGAATATTGGTCACCAAAGGCAAATTGATGTGTTATACAGGGTGTTCCTAAATAAGTGTCGCAACGGAAAACTGTAAATTCCTCTTGAAATAAGAAACATTTTTTTCCTCTTCCATTTTTCTCTCCGGGCTTTCGTTTTCGAGATACACGGTGTCAAAACTTTAATTTTTTTTTAGTTTTTCGCCAATATCTTAGAAATCGTTTGAACTACAGGACTGAGCTTTTGTACACACATTACCACTATTAATAGCTACTTTTTCGCACCCTTCTCGAATTCATTGGACCAGTGGTGGAGATTTTAAAGGATCGTAAGGATTTTTCCCCCCTTAAATTTTACGCCACTGGAAAAATTGACTTTTGACAGCAAATTCTAAAGCGCCAATGAATTTTACACAATAAGAGTTCTCTTGGTTCATTGCTCTAAAGTCAACCGTTTTCAAGAAAAATGACTTTTTATGAACAAAAGCAAACATTTTGCTAACGTTTCGAAAATCTTTTGTAATTCAAAAAATAGGTAGTAATAATTAACAATTTTAACGAAATTTAACAACAGATAGGATTTTAACTTTTTTTTATCAATTTGGCGAGTAAAATTTACAGAAACTGTTCAAAATTACGTCCGTTGGCTTGAATGCACGCATTACATCTTCTAATCATGTTTCTTTCTGCCGCTGCGGCTTCACCTCTATCGGTCAACTTTTCGATAGTATTGACATGGATTTCATAAACGATGCATTTCGTTCTCCGGATGTTCTGTTCAGTTACTTGCACTTGCAAAATGTTCAAAATGCAAAATGCAAAAAGTATTCGAAACGTTAGCAAAATGTTTGCTTTTGTTCATAAAAAGTCATTTTTCTTGAAAACGGTTGACTTTAGAGCAATGAACCAAGAGAACTCTTATTGTGTAAAATTCATTGGCGCTTTAGAATTTGCTGTCAAAAGTCAATTTTTCCAGTGGCGTAAAATTTAGGGGGGGAAAAACCCTTACGATACCTTAAAATCTCCACCACTGGCACGTCCAATGAATTCGAGAAGGGTGCGAAAAAGTAGCTATTAATAGTGGTAATGTGTGTACAAAAGCTCAGTCCTGTAGTTCAAACGATTCCTAAGATATTGGCGAAAAACTAAAAAAAAATTAAAGTTTTGACACCGTGTATCTCGAAAACGAAAGCCCGGAGAGAAAAATGGAAGAGGAAAAAAATGTTTCTTTTTTCAAGAGGAATTTACAGTTTTCCGTTACGACACTTATTTAGGAACAACCTGTATATGGATTTTGATTTTAGCAAAGCATTTGACCAGGTCGATCACTACGTGTTACTTGTTAAACTTGATAGTATTGGGTTATCAAATAATTTTGATAATTTTCTTAAATAGTACCTAACAGAGCAGAGAGACAACAGTTTGTTAAGTGTGAGGGTTTCACTTCGTCAAAATTTAAAGTTACTTCTGGGGTTCCACAGGGTTCGAATTTAGGGCCCTTACTGTTTCTCTTGGTTGTTAATGATTTACCGAATAGTATATCTTGTAATAATCTTCTTTTTGCAGATGATTTAAAAAATTTTATAAGTATTGAGAATGAGGAAAATTGTAGATATTTACAGAATCAACTTAATTGGCAAATGGTGTAATTTAAATCATTTAATGTTAAATATAAACAAATGTTATGTGGTATCATTTTCCAGGAACAAACGAATTTATAATTATGACTATACACTTAATGATATTACAATCTCAAGAGGTGATTGCATAAAAGATTTAAGCATTTTCTTTGACTCTAATCTTACCTTTGTTACTCAAATTAATCATTTAGTTAGTAATGCCAATAGGACTTTAGGTTTTATATTAAGGAACTGCGAAGATTTTAGAAATGTTAGTACCTTAAAAATTTTGTATTATAATACCTTGGTTGGGAGTAAGCCTGAGTACAAATCAATTATTTGGTTCCCAATTTATCAGTGTCACATTGGTAGTATAGAACCTGTTCAGAGACGATTCTTAAAATACATTTCTTTTAAGGAAGATGGCATCTACCTCTTCAAGGGTATTGATAATCAAATATTATTGGACAGATTTGATACTATTTCTCTTGATCGGCGACGGATATGGTCAATTATATCATTTTTGTATAATTTAATACATAATAACGTAAATTACAGTTACAAGATACAGTTTTTAGTACCGCGCTAGTTCAAGATATAACCAAACTTTTTACTGTGATAGGCCTAGAACTAATATTTTACTTAAAGCACCTATTTATAATGCATGTTATCCTTTTATTAAAATCTATTATTACTGTGATATTAATTTTTCATCACTGAATACAATAAAATACGTTGTTTACAACGAGCAATTCTAGATATGCCTAGTTATTCAAATGTATTTATTTTTTTCTACTTTTCTCTTATACAGAACAGATTTTGTCAAAATAAACTCAGTGGTTTTGTTATGATTATAAGTGAGGTGTAATTATTATTTTTCATTTACAATGAAATGATGCAAAATGCATCAATACTCTATAGTCTCGTCTCTTTTTGACTAGTCTCTTGTCGTTTTGGTAGCTCTTGTCAAACGTACTGTACTACTACGCGAATACGGTCTGTTTCTACTCTTTTTTTTATCCAGCCACTTCAGCAGCCAATCGATGCCGACATAAAATGAACAGCAACAAAATTAAATTTAAGCAGAATCCGATCATGTTCCAAACCCTTACGAAGAGCAACGAAAGTTAGTTAATTACGTTTTTATTTTAGTTTGTGAAGTGCAAGTGTATCTTATAAAGTTAATTATTTTAATATTTAGTGACGGGTACAGGGTATTTTTGTGAAGAAGACGATATCAGATGGGTTATTTCGACCGACCAGCACCGAATAGAAAAATATTTGTAAGAGATTGGTTGAACATTAAGAGATTGTGGGATTTAAAAGGAAAAATAAAAGAGGCGGCCTCTTTTATTTTCCTAGTAGGATACTCGAGGATGAAATTTAGCCCTCATTATGTCCATATAGGTGGGGGCGTGCCGCACAAACCCAATCTTTATTTAATTATGCCGCCGATTCTGCATTATGCTGTGATAATTTGGCAAACACAAACGCGTAGCTGTAGCACAGGCTGTAGGCCGGTCCCCAGCGTGTAAAATCCTGTGGGAACCGAGGGGAGATGGGTAAATCCGATTAGCGTTAACTAACCTTGGCTATTTACCGCGAAACTCACGTAGAACGAAAGACGACGCGTGCTACCCACGTCCGCCTACCGAGACCTTTTTAATTTGTTTAAAATGCAGTTTGTGGAAAAGCGTGCGTGCACGGAAAATCGCTGTATTTTTTGCTGGAAATTACAGGTTTCGAAAAAAATGGAACAGAAAGCTTGAAACGTGCAACATTTTTTTACACGCTTTTTGGATGGAATCAATATCCAAGTTTATGAATATCCTGTCCTGTATATACAGGGTGTTCAAAATGTTTGGAACCCCCCCTCTACAGTTCCATTTAAAATTTTCAACTTGGTCAAGATCACTGTTGGATGGCTCACTCAAAACCCCTGCAACTTTTGTCCTAATAATGTTTTTGTTTGAGCAGTATTTTCTGAGATAAAGGGGGGGTTCGAAACTTTTTGAACATCCTGTACATAGTCATTTTTTATTCTTGGTTAAAATTCGATTTTTTGCGAGCGACTGCGATATGAGGATATACGAGGGATATATTATTAACCTTTCTATTATCCCTTTTTCGGGTTATTTTAATTATGGGTATTTACTGAGCTTGTAGAATGGGAAGAAACACTAAATATGTCAGTGCAAGATATAGGCAATTTACTAAAAAATTTTAATTTTTCATTAAGTGTTAAGTGTTAAGTTATACTGGAAAATGTTCCATTGGAATTAATAAAATAATAAGCACTTTCAAGAAATCTCAGCATATTTGAAATTACCTCATTCAAAAGACTATACGGGCCACTGTTTCAGAAGCTTTTCTGTGATGATTTTAAGTGGAGGATAGATATTACCTCCATCAAAAGGCATGGGGGTTGGAGGTCTATTTTACTGACGGAGACGTATATGGAAGACTCCATAGAGAATAAAATTCAAGTTTCAAATATAATATCTTCGGAAGTAGTTGAAGTTTCTGTTTTATTTGCTCTGTCAGTATCGACATTTCATAATCCATCGAAAAATAATTCTTGCATCGTAATAATTCGAGCTTCGTAACAAATATGGTTCCAAGAGATTACTCATAAATGGAGTCAGATTTTTAAAGCGGCCTTAAACAATTGTCAACATCTTTTTTAAATACAAACATATTAATATATTCACACTATGTTCCTCTATTGCTTCCGAGTTAAATAACGTACAATATGTTACTCTTTAGTAACATTTTGGTTTGGAAAACTCAATATCAGTGTTTTGCTTTTCTTAATGAATAAGGTATGTTTAGATACGAGCTTTTAAAAATATCTAGATAAACGGGTGTGAATACAGCAACGGTTTTTCAGATTATGATTTTCGTTCATGTGGTAACGCCTGTTAAAATTTTCTTCAACATTTATAGATTCAAATGACTGGAATTTCGGATTAATATACGGGGAATATATTTCCAGTTCTCATACCTAAGGGTGGATGCCCCCCTTACGTGAATATTGTAAATTTATATATTATTTCATGATGTCTGTTAAATTTCTCTACGCGAATATCTTAAATTATCCCCTTCTACAAAGTCCTGTATGTTTTTATAAATGCCCGGGCCGTATTAAGGGTGGCAACCACCCTTATGTATAAAAAATGCTTATAAAAATTATTTATCCACGACTATTGTATAATGTACCCATTATACGTCTGTTTGCTCGACCTTATTAATACCCATTAATCACGGCAGTGATTAATGAGTCATTAATCACTACTGTCAGATGCTTCCTTGATTTAGCTATAATATTATATTGTTCTGCTACAAACAATCGGTTTTTAAAATTTTATCGTGTAAACCACTAAATATTTTCAATTCAGTGCTGTACATATAAAAAAAAAATTAAAAAAGTGAATTTTCCTAGACCGGATTCGAACCCGGGACCCGCGGTTGGAAGGGAAAGAGCATCTACACTGAGCCATCAGCGACTTCATTTGTGCGAGTCGTATATCTGTTTCTTAACATACCATGTTTTTCGAAACATTTCAAAAAAAACTTCAACAAAAATATTTAGTAGTCGTGGATAAAGTATAGTATTCTACTCCCGTATAATGGGTATTATTCACTCGGTGATTTAGGCCACTCGCCTGCGGCTCGTGGCCGTAAACTTCACCTCGTGAATAATACCCATCATTATACGCTCGTTGAATAATATACTATTATTAATGCCTGTTAAATTTTTATACGTGAATAGCTTAAATTATCTCTTCCAACAAAGTCCAGTATGTTTATGTATATGCCCGGGCCGTGTTAAGGGTGGCAGCCACCCTTATGTGTAAAAAATGCTTTTAAAAATTATTTGTTGATGTCAATACGATGCGAAACATCGCCTTAATGTTAAAAATGTTGTCACCGCTGTTCTTGGTGGTGAAAATTCGAAATAAACTTCTACAAAAAATTAAGGGAGCAAAAAAATGTTTTGAATTTTTAGTGATTTTTCAGAATGCTGTATCTCAGTTAGAAATGATCGTATCAAGGTTTTAAAAAAGCATTTTAAAGCGCCGAATGTCTAGTTTCCAGATTTCTAAGCTCAAAATTTTGAGGAGCGACAGGCATCGCGAAATTCTAAGAAATAAGACTAAAAAAATTTTTTCAATTTTTTGCGTTTTTTTTCTCGGTCCACGGGCTTGGAAAAATTTTTTACACAAAAATCATGATATGGACTTGATAGCCTGTTCATTCAGCTTTAATTTCTTTTTTTTAATGTTTCTCTACGTTAATTTGACCCGGAGATATTCGACTACGAATACAAAAGCATCCTTTTGGCTTTAACCATCGATAAATCAGCAACTAATGATCAGACAGAAAATTGACGGGCAGTTTTGAAATCTAATAAATTTCCTACAAGGCTATGTAGCGTTCTTGGAAGAAAAAGTTTTCTTTCATCCACGACATTAACTTGAAAAAAGTGAAAAAAGTGACTTTTTGACTTGTTTTGCTAAGTCGACCGCATCTTTGCTAATATCGATGGACAGTCTAATGCTTGTACGAATTTTTACACCTCGATGTACCCCCAAAAGCTCCGTAAATGGGCAGATCGATCTTTCGATCGGTTTTTCCGGACCGCTTCATTAAAATTTCAGAAAAATTTAAAGGAGCAAAATTTACATTTCTGAGCACCCTGTAACGTTCGTAAAAAATTATTTTTTCTTCAATTCTTTCACAATTTGGCATTTTTTGCTCATTGAATTTGAAAAAAAAAATAATTTTTGAAAAAAAGCTTTTTTTAAAAAAGTTTCGACGAAACAAGTCAAAAAGTCACTTTTTTCAAGTTAATGTCGAGGATGAAAGAAAATTTTTTTCTTCCAAGAACGCTACATAGCCTTGTAGGATGTTTATTCGAGATTTCGAAACTGCCCGTCAATTTTCTGTCTGATCGTTAGTTGCTGAGATATCGATGGTTAAAGCCAAAAGGATGCTTTTGTATTCGTAGTCGAATATCTCCGGGTCAAATTAACGTAGAGAAAAATAAAAAAAAGAAATTAAAGCTGAATGAACAGGCTATCAAGTCCATATCATGACTTTTGTGTAAAAAATTTTTACACAAATTTTTCACAATTTTTCCTTGCATTCCATAATTCACAATTTCCAATTTTTTTTGGCCATATGTTCCCCCGCAGTTCTCCATTAGCGATAAAATAAAAATTGTAACCCGATTCCAATCTATTTAGCCAAGAAATATTACCCTGCTTCCAGATTTACGTGAGTTATTTTTCATTTGATTTATATCGCGATTTATCTCAATCTAAAAAAAAAATGTTTTACAGCCTTGTCGCGGTTTGGTAATATTAAAATTAATATGTATTTTCATTCGGGGTTAAGCCTAGCACAACCTGCTGGAATTGATATTTATCATTTCTCCGAATGAAAGAAAAATGTAATTTATCGCTAATAAGTTTGTCAACATGCCGTATTACGTTACTTCTGTCCGCTGTAAATTTTCTATAATATGGGCAATGAATTAAAGAAATATTTCGGCATTTACGTGAACAGAAACTTTTTTAAATAGATTATTTATCTAAAATATATTGGGATCGCAAATTAGTCTGTTTTCTAAAAAGGTCATGTCTCTCTTGATTAGAGGGAAGGTACTTTCTTCAAACATTGTTTTTCTATCATGGTTTAAAAATAGTTTTTTTTCTGAACTCGTTCGGAAATGTGTACTTTTTCTGCCCAATTCAGACCCCAAAATACGTATTCTAGTATTTTAGCAACCATCATCAAACAGTGCGGAAAAATTACTTTTATGCGTGAACCTATTCCATATATTAAACGTTTTTTATAACTATTTATTTACTTTTATAATTATGTTGCAGTTTGTACAACTATTAAACATTACTCGAAAAGTCGGAGACATTATTGCTGTTCATTATATTTTCTTCGACAATAATATTACTACATATTAGCAAATTTATCTTTGCTCCCCCCTTAGAGATAAAAAAAGATTTTTATTAATTCAAAAATTGTTTGCTAAAAATAATTGAATTCGAAAACTAAAAACCTATGTATCTAAGGCATTTATTTTTTATCAAACAATATATCATCTTTCAAATTTTCAAGGATAAGCGATCTGTCGACTTTGCATAACTTTTACCATTTTAATAGAGATTGGTAATTTGTAAAGATACGTTTGCATAAATGTAAAATTTATTTGAAAGGTGTATACAGTGTGTTATAGATAATAATCAATACTCTAATTCTCATGTTAGTTATGGAGTTCCACATGGGCCCATTTTGGGTCCTTTATAATTTAAGATTTTAATTAATAGATTAACACATAGAAAAACTAAGTCTGGACGAAGCTGGCATACAAAAATAATAACAAATGAACATAAAGATATGAAATAAGAAGAAAGTCCACCATTAAATAAAAAAAAACAGAACACTAGATAGGTATTGGATTAGTTGTCAAAGTGTCACTATCAGATTGTAAACATAACCATACCTTTTTTATTAAGGAAACTACACTTATTTGAAAATTAATATTATTAGTTTCATTTGCTATTCATTAAATATAACTTTCGTTTATTCGTGCTACAATAATGTTTACATAGTTTTCTGTTTAATTTATGTTTATTTATTATTGTTTTTGTCCGTCAACCACGTTCAAATCTACATTTTCATGCGCCAACCTTTTAATTAAAATTCTAATGAGAAGTTGTAGTTAGCTTCTCTTGTAAAAAAAATATTAAGACAAAAATGTATGCTTCTGTTGAATTAAAGGCGCTGTTAAAATTTTGTCACTTATTTTTACGACATCCTGTACCTATACAAGCACGTAAATCATACATTTATCCTTGTTTGAAGAAATTTTTTGCTTGTGTGGACACTCATTTTTTTTTAATTTTAACACTTGGAAACCGAGATTTTTGATACCTACGTTGTTGCGTAAAACTCGGTATAATTCTAAATTTTTCTAAACGAATCATTACAAAATGCCAAATTGTATCAAAACGGTAAAAGCTGTCCAAAAAAGTTTACATTAAAAATTCGCTCTTCAAAAATAATATGCTTTCTTCAAAAGCTTGGCATTACTTGAAAGGAAAATGTAACTAGCGTATCTCATATCTAGGTATGCCACTGGTGTGAGCTTTAATTTTTTTCTTATTAATTGCTATTTTATTCTTGTATTGCGTACACAAAATTGTGTCTCAATTTCTTCATTTGTTCAAAAAATTATAGATTATAGACATTTTAATTCTCATCGCCCCGTATGTTTATATCTTTTTAACAACATATCCTTAAGTTTGGACAGGGACTACACATTACATCAAATAGGTATCTAGTTAAAATTTAACTAAAAACTATTTAACTATTTTAATTAAAAACTATTTGTGCCATTTTCAGTTACCCTTTTTATTCGATTGGGTATTTCTGCTATATAGTCCAGTCACTGAATGCGAAAATAAGGTACAAGCTCCCAATTTTTTCGGATAGCATAGATTTTCCTGAAAATTAGCATACAAGCTCATCTGACCCCCCACTTCAAAAGTTATATTGTCTAGATGTGTGCTTTTTTCTATTTGGGGGTGATAACTACCCTTGTACGAAAAAAATGCGAAATGCGCAGATTTACGTATTTTAAAAATTCAATTCATCTTCAAATATGTTGGATAAAGTTCCTTTCATGTTTTTTAATATAATTTATGAAATTTAATTACTTTTCAACCCTTAAAAATCCTTAAAAACTACCCTTCCATGCACAAANTGTGCTTTTTTCTATTTGGGGGTGATAACTACCCTTGTACGAAAAAAATGCGAAATGCGCAGATTTACGTATTTTAAAAATTCAATTCATCTTCAAATATGTTGGATAAAGTTCCTTTCATGTTTTTTAATATAATTTATGAAATTTAATTACTTTTCAACCCTTAAAAATCCTTAAAAACTACCCTTCTATGGCAAAAAAAAAGAAAAAAAAGTTTTTAACAGTTTAAAATATTCTTTAGGTGCATTCACAATGTATTGCATTTCTTTTGTTATTCATTAGATAACTTACAACTCATTACAAAGTTGCAATCCTTAAAAGCAATCCCTTATAATAAAATAAACAAAAAAATATTATTGAAAGCTTGAGATGTTTTAATGGTATGCATATGTGGAATTATAAACCTTTTATTGGTTTTCAAATGATCTATGATATATTGGAATTATTCAGCCACCCAAAAAACCCTTATGGAAGACCTACCCCTTATAAAAAACCCTACCCCTTATAGAAAAATTTCCTAAAAATTATGAATATGATGATATATTTTTTTTTAATTTTATATATTGAATTTATTCATAATATTTTTTTATTCAATTAATATCAAATATACATATACCTACATGTGAACTCGGATACGTGTGTGTATGTATATTATTAAAATACTGACTCAAATCAGTTCACAAGTGCTCCAAAATACACAAGGATGGTAATTTACTCGCTCTGAAAAGTTTACCGAAAAAATACGATTATTTTTTTTACCATAACTTTTGTAATTTTAAAGTTATAAATTTACTAAAAAACCTATTTTGTAGGGAATTTAAAGCACGTTCTGTGATTTGCAGTTTTTTTTGAGTCCTTCGTTTTTTAGATTTGTAAGCTAAAAGGGCTCAGGAAAGGCAGTCTTGGAGCTTAGTTTTGAGCTTCTAGCGGTCATAACTCAAATTATGTCCTACAAAAATTTAAAAAAAGCAAATTGTTCAGTAAGAAAAAACCTACAATTTCTTATTCTATCATTTTTTTATAACTTTGTTAGTTTTTGAAATATTTTAAAAGAGGCGATTTTTTTAAAAATTCAAAAATTGTATTCAAAAGTACTTAATTGAAATATTTTTTTAAATTAAGGCTTCTAAAATCGTTCAAATTCCCAGAATCTACTGTTAATACATAAATAAAGTAAATTGCAGAAGGAATATGTTTAATTTTTTTCCGTTATGTCATTATTTTTAATGACGATTTTTTTTCTCAAAAATCAAGACAATCACTTTATGTTGATTGTAACTTCATTAGTTTTCATGCTAACGACTTTTACCACCACTCAATTTAAAGGTCTTTTCAAGAACTTTAATAAGTATTATATAAGTTTTTCTAGGAAAACCTTTAATTTTTCCGTTACAGGACGTTTCGATTATAGCTATCTTCGAAATTGACATAATTCGGGTTCTATACCACCTACAAAAATAAAAAAAGCAATCTCTGCTATTTAATTACCTTAATTTTTGCTTATGATCATTTTTTTGATAAAATTTGTAGTATTCGCGAAAAATGGCTCAAAAACATGCATTTTTTTGGACTAAAAATGAACATGTTTAGGCGCAAATAAATCAAAAAGTATTGACTGTACAAAAAATTCCTATAGAACATTTTTTGCTTAAAATTCGTCCCGCTATCGAATGGTGAGGTTATTTTTAATAAAAAAAATTTCCCACCCTCCAGAAGGGCACACATCGGCACTATATAACTTTTGTTTCTTGGGCTATTCCCTAGTTACAGTTCAAATTTCACGTGAAACCATTCCATCCGAAAAAATTGGTAGCCAAAATGCTTCAGTGAATGGACTAATAATGAATATAAAAATATTTCAATAATGTAGTGTTGCCTAACCAGAAATATAACACAGAAAATAGAAAATTCTTGATAATGGTAGTGTCGGTAGTACCTAGTGTGAGATACTTCTGGTAAGGCAAAACGAAACTTTACAAAATCAACCCCTCGACTTAACCCGTTGGACCAAGGGGTTATTTCTTTAAAATATATGTAAAAAAGTATCCCTAAAATTTGCGAATACACTTTATAACAATATTAATTACTAGATAAAAAAAATTACCTAATTTTCTTGCAGTACAACAATAGTACCCCACGCGGCAACCAAGAGAAAACACCATTTATCTAAATACGCCCCAACCACGTATGTCCCAAGCACTCCGGCGCCGTACATTTAAAAAAAAATTGACAGATTTACAAACGGTCCCCTATGGGGGCACCTGTAGCGCGTTCTCTGGAGTCGTCGTCGTCGTCGTCATGGCAGGGCGTCGCGGCGCTGCTCCCGGCGCGGCGTCATGTGTGTCACTGGATAACCGGAGCGCGGCCAACTCCGATGGAACGACGCCGGCGCCTGCGTCGCCGGATCGCGCCAGCGGCCGACGACGTTCAGATGTTCCCGACCGGTGGCGGTTGGCGTAGGTTAAGGATCTCACGGCACGACGAGATGTTGGCCGCCAAGGTTGACGAAGGCCGAGTTGGCGGTGAACGATTTAGAAACGGGCAACTTGCATTTATTTTTTTAAATGTCTAGAAGTAGTGCGAACGAGAATGGAGGAGATGAATGAAAGTTCGGATTGACACGAATAAGCTTACGTCTGAGATAGCTCCGTCTGCAGATATACACTGGACACGATAAGGGAAAGCCGCTATTCCAAATCGGTTCTTATTTCTTTTAATCGAACGCAGACGTCTGTCTGAGTCAGAAACGCAAACTTATTTATGTCGATCGATATAACAATAAGAGACTAGAGACAAACAAATTCACTTTCTTTCGAGATTTTTTGCATATCCGTTTTTTTTTTAGATTAGGTTTGGTAATTATAGACCTGACAGCAGACGGTCGATATGAATGTTTTCAGTCGCACTAAATGACGTCACACGTTAATTTGTAGCGTTAAAGAAATTACTTCTTTTATATTTTGAGATAATTTTCAGTGAAATCTGGAAAATCCATGAAACTCGTTGAAGATAATGAATAGCTATAGGTACTTATGGGTATTCAAAGATATGTGGGTGATTGCGCAAACGAAATTAGAACCGCGAGCTTTTGTTTCTATATAGCGACAGTTATTTACTATTTAGGATATTAAATCGTTCAAATGGTCATTTTAGATTAAAAAAACATTAGAGGGTGGAAATTAGAGATAGGGGTGAAAATGCACCCCTTTCAGTTTTTTAATTTTAGCTTGAAAACGAAGCAAAATTTCGCTACAGTTCATAGGAAAAATTATTTAGAGAATTGAATTTCCCATCGAAATAGCTTATTTAAAAAATTTATAAGGAAAATTTTATACAAAAAAATCGTTAAGAAACCATTTTAAAGAAAGCAAAAAATAAACATTTTTAATTTTTTTTACTTTTTAAATAAAATAATTTAGTAAAAACTTGAAAATTT
>NW_019416456.1:399856-529443 GCF_000390285.2 Anoplophora glabripennis
TTTTTTTTCCTTTTTCCCTAAAGGCCTTTCCACATATCTTTGAACTTGTCCTTTTACTCTTATAATTCACTTCACTTCACTTTCTCTTATTCACTCATATACCTTATTCTACTATCTTTACATTCAATTTTATCTTATACTTCAAAATAATATTTTATTTACATATTTTATTTGCCCTTTCTAATAGCTACAGAATCCTTGTGTATTCTAGTTTAAGTTTGACATTTTTCTGACATATATTTGAATTCATCTACAACTTGTCTTTCAATTTTAATATCATTTATTACCTCTAATTTTAACTTGTTTTCTATCTATTTATTAACATAATAATCAACTCAATCATAACTTATACAATAATCATTCCAACCTTTGATTTTGTCACTTTGTCTTTTACCTAACGATTTTAAATTTAAATATTACTTTTATCCCATTAATCTGGTTTCATTTCAATATATATTACATACAACTTTCTTCATTTACATTTATCAAATAATAGATACTAAATATTTCCCATATTCTTAAAAAAATCAGTTAAATTTACTTAAATACGTTAGAAGTTGTTTTAAGCACATGACGACGGAAAATTGTTGGCTTAATCTTGAGTAAATAAATAACCACCAAAATTCGTCAAAAATTAGAAAAAGTTCTATTCCTTTCAATTTCTTAAAAGATTTTTTCAATACAACTTGAGTTTCTTAACCATTTAACATGTCCAAAATTGGTAAATGCAAAACTGTTGGACTTTTCTAAATTCTTATTCAAACACCTATATAAGTACATTTGATATTTTAGACACACCTACAGTGAAATTATTCCAAAACTGTGAATATAGAATATAGGTATATTTCAAACTATAATAATATGTAATAAATTAATGTAAAATATAACCCTAAATATGCATAATCACGTTTAATAATCGAAAACAATGAAGTTCCAAAACCACAATAGAAGTCACACCGGCAATGATTCATGAAAAAACTATAAACAATAGTGTACCAACTTAACTAACCTTCCCCAACTCTTGTAAGAAGTGCCTTGTAACGCTGACATTCACTCTAATGATACGACGCCCAACAAACCGGTTCATAACTTGTGAATATATACCCAAAACCACTTCAACACACTACACAAAACTGTCCACACTTATTGCGCGAAGCAAAGCTCTGTAACATAAACAACCGACCCGATTTTAAATGCTTGTAAATAAAGCAAATAAAAAACTAACGCCAAATATGCGTAACTCCACCACCATGACGCGTCGTTGACTGACCTACTTTTGACAACAACGAAAAACAAAGCCATGCAACGCCTACTACTTGGAAAAACCGAGTCCGAATTTTGAAGACGCGGATGGGGAGGCTCAGAGAAAGACGTCGTTGAGTTGTTATTAAAATTAAGTTCCTGATTTTATTCCTGGAAGATTTTGAATTTATGTAAAACGGGCGAGGCTGTTCGTGGTATTTCTTAAAACAGACAAGTTTCTATTGCAGAGGATTGAATTAAAATAATTGTTTTTCACTCACAATTTTAAATGTTGTACAGGTATTTATAATATCTCGCTGTGCTGATATTAATGTCTGTTTGCCATCAGTATAAAATAAAGATATTTTGTCGAGACTTTCGGCAAGCTGAATTTGTCACTATAGATGGTAAATATTATGTACAATAACATATTAGTTTCCACAGTCATAAAAATGGGGGGAAGATTGTTTACAGGGTGGTTAATTGTATATTTTTTACGTAAATTCACGTTTTTCACTTATAACTTTTTTCCGTTCATTTTCACGAGAAAACAGTAAAGTACTTTTATTTTCGTATCCAAAAGACCTACAAAGCTAGCCCTCGAGCGTCAAAAAATATTGATTAGATCAAAAGTTATAAACAGAAGAAATTTATTTATGACTTGAATTAAACATTTATAAACTGCGCTATTATTACCGGAACGTTTTGGCATCGCATCCTCTCATTCCTTATCACTCTAATAACTCACACGAAATCTGGAATCGGTAAGTTGAATAATTTACAAGTTATGGCCTCATAAACAAATTAACTAATTATTAGTCTGGACGATCCCGAGGATCTTCCACAATCACACTTAATTTTTTCAAGTTAGATTTCATAATAATGCGTTGAAATCTATAATTTTTTTTCAATTTCAGATTTGCAACCTGTAATTTTTTAAATTTTTTAGCCTTAGTTACAAAATGAAATATCCGACGCACGCGCGTGATATAGTTATATATTATTAGATATTCGGAAAACTTATGAAAAGAACTTTAAGTTAAAAACAATCGTCAAGATTCGTTGAAAAACAACGGAGTTACACACTGTCAAATATATTATTTTCAAGCGAATTTCACTTAATTAACGGCAGGACTATGAATATTATCATCGTTTTCTTTCGGACTCGCTGTCATTAGCTTCCCCCACTCTTCCAACGCGCCACGGCTCGCCGAAAATCAAGCAACCCACTGAGCTGTGACAATATTTCTAATGCACTTAACATACTTCCACAAATAAAATATTTTTACCTGGGAAAGTACTCGGGTTGCCGGTTATGACAATATTTTTTTTGCCGCTACCAACCTAATTTGTTTAACAATAGGCCGTCAACTTTGACAGTCTGTAACTCCGTTGTTTTTCAACGAATCTTGACGATTTCTTTTAAACTTAAAGTTCTTTTCATAAACTTTCCGAATATGTAATAATATATAGCTATATCACGCGTGTGCGTCGTATATTTCTTCCCCCTCTTCTTCTTCTTCTTCTTCTTCTTCTTCTTCTTCTTCTTCTTCTTCTTCTTATTTTTCTTTGTCTTTGTTATGACCTGTTACATACTGTTTATTGTTATTTTAATTGTCATAAACGTCAAAATATTTATTGGAAACAAATTGTTATCAATAAAATCATGGCAATCTTGAATATGCAGGGTTCATTTATGCGATAAAATGCAAATCTATCAAAAACTGTCAAAAATAAGTGCCACATTTGTTATTTATACTTTTGTTCAGAATAAAATTTTACATCTAAAAATGTAATAACTTACAGGGCGTTCCATTAAAATAAAATAATTAGTTGTAAGTATTTGTTACATCGACATATAAATTCGAATTGATTTTTTGTTGTTACAAACTTCTATTTCAACAAAAATTTTATATTTTTTGCAAAACTAACCGAGATAAGTGGGATGGGAAAGTTAAGTGGGACACCCTGTACAGTGTTGTCCAGATTTTAGTCAGACAACTTCAGCGGATGATAAAATAAATTATTATCAAAAAAATTTCGCGTTGTTTTTGAGATACAGAGCGTTGAAACTAGAAAAAGTAACACATTATTTGATAAATCTCTGAGGATGTTCCACATAGACTGATGAAACTTCGACTAATTTATCTAATTGGAAGTAAAAACTGTTATTTGCTTAAAATAATTTGTTCGCATTTCGGAAAGACCCTGTATACCAAACAAAATAAATGCACCATTTCATATTGCGCCGGCTTAGTCCCACATGTTTTATATTACATTTTGTCTAACTGGAAACTTTTTAAGTTAAAGTTACGACTCGGCAAATCCGTGGATATATCTGGGCCATTTTCTTACACTTTACAGTCGCTGGAAATATCCAACCGGCCCATGTTCGCAATATTGCCGAATTTAATAAAAGCGTATACCGGATAAAGTTCTGGGGCAACCATTAACATCAGAAGCGGGATGCAGTTTTCATAATGTCGAAATGGAAGTTTCGAAGGGGCGGGCGGTTTGATAAACTATTTATTATGGCGGTTAATCCTTTGGTTGTGGTGTCTTAAGAGTTTGGACGTATCCATGAATATTCAAATAGATTCTGAAATAAGCTCCTTCGAATTTATGCAATAGCGTATCGGGTGTCTGCATGGGGGCGTTGTTGTTTTAGGAATTCCAGTGGTTTGCATAGTTAGATTGATTTAGGTATTTAGTACAGTACACTTATAGAACGACATATAGTTGCAGTTAGAAATTATCCGAATCTCCAGGGTGTCACTGAAAGCAGGTGTTTACTTTTAATGGGAGTCAGTGATCGCCAGGAGAAAAGACTTTAGCCGGCGGCGGCGGGTATCAGCTGGCGGGTCTCAGCCAGGACAGGAGGAGTAGGTACAAAAGTAAATTAGTTTTTTTAATAAACGAAATATTTGCTTTTAGATTAACTGTATCCTTTAAGGTCGGTTGAGTACTATTTTTTATTTCTCTTAGTCAATATATTAGTGATGACTAGATCTGTGACTTCATTAAGTCATTACCGGAAGCCTGTCGTCGAGAAGAGTTTGCTAAAAAAATTACAACGAACAGAATAACATTAAAAAAAAAACAAACCAAATTGACGAATCAACGGCAGCAGAATACTCGACGATGTCCTCTACTAAAACATCTTTTAGCGAATATGTACCATATTAAAATGTCTAGTCAAATCAAATAGTATACATGCACATTTGTCTTTATTTTCTAATGCATTTAATATAAAGCTATATAATCTTGTGTCGCCAAACTTTTTCTAAATTCGAACTGATTTTTATTAATTATTATAAACTTCTGCAGATATTATGCGTTCCTAAAATGATGGCAATAATGCTACAAGGGTTGTTATTAACGGAAAAAAGTGATGAAATAAAAAACTATATACTATAAACAATGTAAATGATAATGATAATAATATGTAAATACATTAATTTTGATTTATTATAGGTTTATTATTTTTTCATTATTCTACTAGTGAAATAAAGTTACTTTATTCCACTTAACAATTCATATGTGTGGATAAAAGTCCGACTATAAGGAGATTGTGGATAAAAGTTACAACTTTATTTGAGAAAAGTTTAGATTGTAATAATGAGTAAACATGAACTTCTGCTCTGAATGTTATATTTTTTCAAATTGCAACACCTAAAGCCATCAGAAATACGGTAATTTTTTTATCAGACTTACGGTAACCTTAATCCTAAAAAATGTTTGAAATTCGTTATGTTCTTATTTCACGTTAATTTTTACAGAAAAATTAGAAAACACGACGAACAAGAGCTATCACTTTATTTAAATAAACTAGTCATTTCCTAAAATTATATTTGGTGTAACACTGTTACATTAGCCTCTACCTCCCCCCAAATTTTCCGTGTAATTGTTTTCCATACCTTCAGTCAGAACATAGCCACCTCTAGCCTTAATAAAAACGGTGATGACTTTACAACACCGCTATAGCCTAACCCTCCGGATCACGTCTGAAAACGTAAAAACGGCGAGTCCACAGCGCTTTATTTCAGTTTAAAAACCATGTCAAATCGGGAACACAATTCAAGGCAGCTTATAGGGTTTTTGCTGTATCTACGTGGCACAAAGTATTTCAAACAGTGCCTCACCGCAAGGATACAATCGTACTTACAGATCTTTGAATTATTTAATTTTTATCTTTATCCGCATGTTATTTACCCACATTAGTTATCGTTTTACTTCCTGCAGCAACATTATCAGCTATTTATCTGATTTAATCATTCGCGTGTTTGCAACTGGTTACCCCATCGTGATATGAGTCATACTTAATACGTATACAACTATTCCTATCTGTTGCAGAAACATGTGTCTTCTCCACAAATTTTTGAGACACCTGGTATTCATTTCAGTCATGCAGGAAATTTTTATTTGTGACTTGATATAAAGCGTGTATACGATACGTTTCCATCAAGGCTAATATGAAACAGTTGCTCTTTCCATTAAACAAGCCCAACTAAAAAACCCTTACTTTTACTTTACCTTCGACAAATTGGTTAAAATTACAATTTCCAGCCAGCGGAGTGACACTCTCGACAAATAAAGAGTCAAGGGCGGTAGCTCAATCAAATTTAACATATTCTATACATATCAAATTAGTGTTGGCTTTTGAGAAAAAAATCTCGAACTGGAATATAAGCAAAGACAGAGAGAAAATATAGAAAATGACTGTGTTGGTAAAATACCCTATAGCAAACAAATAATAGTACATAAGCCTTCGTAAGCAAGTGAGATTGCTGGTGAATGCAAAAGTGATGAACTAGTTAAGATGTGCATAGAGAAGTGACATTATACTGATTCTTGAAAATCCAGAAATATATAACAATATGTACCTGTAATTCATTTCAAACATACTTTTTTCGAAAAACGACAAAATAGCTGTAATAGCTGTTTTACATTGACAATTTATTGATCAATTAATTCATGAAGTTACTTCATCAAGAAATTGGACAAGTGTAATGCACCAAATCTGCTGTCAAATAACTTCATGAATTTATTCATCAAGTTCTTGACGAATTAGAGCATGTTCTAATTTTCGTCAATTTCTTCGTGAAGTTCAGAAGTACCAACCCGACAGATTTCCAGCCTCAGATCAGTAATGAGGTTATGTTATTGGAATATGTAAATAATTGTGTGGCGTCGTACTAGTTTTGTATTATTTTTACTGATTTGTTACTTAAAAACACTAATATTTATATAATATGTGTCAAAACGGTACCGCTGTTGTATCACTACAATTGTGAGTGGAAAGGTGACATTTTTGAAATTTATTTGCTTCTTTGATTCGTTGGTAGAACTAATTCATTCAAAAAACAAAGTCTGTAGCAATGTAAAACCACACTGTTTACCAATAAATTCGTGAATTAATTCATGAAGAACTTCGTCAATTTATTCATGAATAAATTGTCAATGTAAAACAGCTATAATAATTCATATTCTAATTTTCGTCAATTTCTTCGTGAAGATCAGAAGTACCATTACCAACCCAACAAATTTCTAGTCTCAGATCAGTAATGAGACGAGGTTATGTTATTGGAATATGTCTTAGATGAGGAAAGGAATATGCAAATAATTGCGTTTTTCAATAATTCCTGGAATCCAAGTAACCTTATTTACAACACGATAATCTTTTACAGTAACCTTATCTCCTACCATGAATTCTCGTTTTTTACCGCCAGCATACTTAATTTGATTTTGTTGACAAGTTTTCACTTTCTTTTTTACTTTTTCTTTAATTCCTGGCTTTATTAAACTAAATCGAGTTCGTAAGTCTCTGCCAAACATAAGCATTGCTGGTAAAACACCGGTAGTACAGTGATTGGTATTTCTGTAATCAAATAAAAAGTTATTAAGTGCTTCCTCAATATTTAAAGTTTTATTACGACCTAGAAAATTTTTTAATGCATTTTTTACAGTTTTAACTGCATTTTCTGCTGCTTCATTTGACTGTGCGAAATAAGGAGATATAGTGACATGTTCAATGTCATATTTTTCTAGAAATTGTTTAAATATCATACTCGTAAAACATTTAGCATTATCAGAAACTATGACTTTTGTTAAACCGAATCTAGCAAACGTATTATGTAATACTGTTATTGTAAAATCAGACGTAATATTGTTAGTTGGAAAAACTTCAATCCATTTTGAATGTGCATCTAGAATTATTAAAAAATATTTGTTCAAAAATGGACCCATAAAATCGATGTGAATACGTTCGAATACTTTGTCAGGCCATTTCCATGGATTTATTTCAGCTTTAGGGGGACTTATCTTATGTAATGAACAATTTGCACAACTCTGCTAAATTCTCAATATCCTTATTTATTCCCGGCCAAAAAAATGAATTTCTAGCCATATTTTTCATTTTAATAACTCCTAAGTGAGACGTATGTAATTCCGACAGCATATGACTTTTTAATTTTTCAGGAATAACAACTCTATTGTTCCACAACAAAACATTATGTTCTATAGTTAATTGATGACGAATTGCATAGAATTTTTTAAATCTGTTATCGTTTTTATATTTTTTCGGCCAGACGTTTATTACACATTTTTTTACTACACTCAAAACTTTATCTGATTCAGTAGTTTTTTTAATAGTTTCAAAATTGATTGAAATGTTAACATTATCCGAAAAATAATTTAAGTAATTAACATCAACTGATTCCCATACGTCATTTATATCATTTTCAATCGATAAACGTGACAAAAAATCAGCATTATTTTTTCCTGATTTAACATATTGTATTTTGTATCTGAAATTTGCAAGAATAAGAGCCCATCGCCTTAACCTATTCGCAAAATACTGTGGAATGCCTTTTTAGGATTAAAAATTGCCAAAAGAGGTTTATTATCACTAACTAATGTAAATTCTTTAGCATACAAATATTGGTAAAATTTACACAAACCGAATACGATTGAAAGTTCTTCTCTTTCAACCTGTGAATATTTTTTTTCAGCGGGCGAAAAAGTGCGTGATGCATATGCAATGGGTTTTTTTTATTTACAAATAATGAAAAGAAATTTTTCAGTTTCACGCTTTGCATCTCTAAGTATAAAGTTTTTTTAAATCGTAATATTTTAGTATGTAGAATTTGCTGATGCTCCATGTACTATTGCTTAAGGGAGACCCTGTCGAACCAGATGATCAAATTTACTGTTTACTCGCCTTCGAGTAAATCCCTTAACTGTTTGATTAAGAAATAGTAATCGAAAGTAAGATTGAGTGGGAAAGGAACATTACATTCCGCCAAACACACTTTACGCATTCTCAAACAGGTAATCTTCTCCCAACCACGAGCGATTCATTGCCGCAAGTCAACCGTATAAGTTTCCAAATCAATGCCAAGAAGTTGGCGCGAATAATTCTTCAACAAACAAACTTTGACTTGTTAGATGGAAGTATACTCCTCGCCCTGTAACTTCTGCCCCCCTATCTAAATAGCAAATTACCGCCGGTTTTATTCCGCGCAACCACGTGGCGGTTTCTCATTATTAATCCTGTTGTGTGGGATTATTACGCTTCGGAAATAAAGTGGTTACAACCGACTTAACTTTGTGTTTTTATGTCTTATTCTGTTAAGTGATTGTTGTCTATCGCGTAGTGAAGCGTTGTGGAAAAAAAGATCAAGGAAATTAATGCGAGAGATCGGTTGAGAAGGTAAAGAAACTCCCCGAACGGAGAAATGCGTTTAAAGCCTGAATATCCTTATTATTTATTTGCAAAGCGGAAAGTGTGAAATCATTCTTGGTTAATAGACGCCTCTAAAGTGTTTTGGATGGGGTTCGCGTAGCTGTTTTCTTTAAATCTCGGCCCATTACTCTGTAAATGTATTGCAAGCAGGAGAAAATTTAAAATATAAATCAGGTTCTTTCATGGAGTTAAAAAAAACTCTTACAAGACCTACATCCATTGCATTATCTTTTGATAAATAGTAAGGAAGTTCTTGCTGCTTATTTAGATCACCGATCCGTCTTACCCTGATAAATTAGCTATTCCGGAAGGGTCGCTGGTAATTAATCAATTACTTAACGACAGCCTCAAAAAAAAAGGACAAGTTGGAAACAGTTGTTAGTCATTTTCTTGCCACTCAGGCAGCTTGTAACTGATAGCGGTAACTGGAGCTGTGATTTCTCTAGGTCGTGATGCATCACAATATGGGTGAGCTCGGGCATACATATACAGGGTGTACATAAATGGTGGGTTTATCTTTTAGGGGTAATACAACGTGTTCCTCAGAATACTAACCTGAAAAAAATTGTTTTAATCAAATAAATAAAATAAATCGTCTAGTTACAATATACTTACTACAATGCTGGTAAAATTTTTCTGGATCTTGCACCATTACCAAACTTGATGACAATATAAGTACAAAGTGTTAACGAATATAACATACTTTACGGGTATAATCTAGAACCCAAATGGTGTCGATTTAATAAAGTCGCTTAAAGGAAAAATGTCGCAAAAAAGTTACAGTGTGTTAAAGTTTCATTTTATATTTCTTGTCATCGGTCAGCGGTGGTCTGGTTCAACCAAATTTTGTACAGGGCGAAAATGGAAACATTGTAACTGCTGCGTGTGGAGTATAGTTGAAACGGTTTTGTGGCCAACTCCTGTGACTGCTGACAAACAACAAATACTAATTTAGGGATTTTCTTCTACTCTTTCTATAATTTGTTCTTCGTCTTCTTTGAACGTACCTTTCATTTCGTAAATTAGACCGAAAGTTTCCAGTTTTTCGCAAGCAAACAATGTATGAGACGGCTGTCTGCGATTCGGATAAAGTTCTTCATATGTTCTTTTAGCAGCACGTCCACTAAAATGTTCCTGTACATATACCACTACAATGTCTCTCATTTCATGTTTCTTAAATTCATTGTGACGAGATATTTTCAGAAACAAAATACAAAATAGTGACTTATCGAAATTTTCATGTAGGATCAGGGCGGATCTGTTTTGAGGTGGATGAGAGGGCAGGGGGCAAGCAAATTTTTTCTGGATTACCTTCAGTACAACACACATAATAAAAGTGTAGATCCCCAGATCTGGGCGATTTCCAGAACATTTTCAAAATTGTAAATATGTTTAAAAAATTTTAAAAAATATCTATTTTATCTGTTTTTTACTTATATCTTGGAACCTATCCATTTTGGAAGAATATTGAAGAGGAAAAAAAGTTTTAGAATTGAATTTTGCACTGCTTGTTAAAAATGTTTAAATTTATTACCGATGTTGCGAAATAGTAATAATTGATGAAAAAAAGGCAAAATAATAAGTTTTTTGGATATTTTTTTTTAAATATTTTAATTGCTCCGGGGGCATTCTAATTTTGGTAAAAAAAAAACTTTAGAGGGTAATAAAACAACACACCTAATTTCATTAAAATCGGTTTTATAGTTTTCGCAAAATAATTTATTGAAGAAATTGTAAAAAAAAAGATTTACAATTTTCAAAATGTTGCACTTGAAAATTTTTTTCACGTAGAAAAGACCGCTCAACCTTTTTGTAAAATTGAAATCGGTTGCTTAGAACGGCCACAGTAATTTTTTAATGTTAACACTTTTTTTCCATTTTTAAACAATTAGATTACATTTATCAACTTGCAATTTAGTTTTTTTCAAAAATTATAATTTAAAGTACTATTTTTTCTTAATTTTATCTGTATTTAACAAAAAAAAATAATAATTTCCAAATTAAAAAAAAAATTTAATTTGTTTAAACAAAAATTATTTAAATAATTATAACTAAATACATTCATATTCAGTGTTGAAATATATACAAACAAATTTATTCGTTGAAAAAATGCAATAGTCTAGGGTACAATATACAGTATATTTAATGTATAAATAATATACTTTGTTTATAACAAAATATGTGCAAATTAGACAGTTGGCATTACGATACTTGAATTCATTGGCTCGCGAGACATCGGACAAAAAAAAAAGATAGAAATTGGTCCATTAGAAGCCGAGATAATGCAATTTTTTTCGTACCTTTGCATTTTGAACCTCGGAACGAAAGCCCCCTCCCCCAATTTTCGTGGTTTGAGTCTTTTTTCACGTTTGCGAGAGACAGCTTTTCCGCCGATTTATCTATGTTGCCGATAACTTATGGATATGAAAATTTTTTCCAGTTTAGAACTTGGAAAATCGAAGCCATTGGATGAAAGATTATTGCTAAATTGTTTATAAATTAACGGTAAATGCTGACAAACTTTGACCGCTTATATCTCGAGAACCAATAAACGGAATTTAACTTTTATTTTGAAAAAAGCTTCTTTCCAAGTACTTTAAAATTATAATTTTTGAAAAGAAAGTAAATTGCAAATTGATAAATGTAATCTAATTGCTTAAATATAAAAAAAAGAGTATTAATTTTATAAAAATTTACTGTGGCTATCCTAATCAACCGATTTCAATTTTTCAAAAACCATTGGAAAGGTTGAGCGGTCTTTTCTATGTGAAAAATTTTCAAGTATCTACATGCTTTATTTGAGACTGGGCAACATTTTGAAAATTCGAATATTTTTCTCAAAATTTTTTTCAAAACATTATTTTGCGAAAACTATAGAACCGATTTTAATGAAATTTGGTGTGTTGCTTTTATTATACTTTAAAGTTTTTTTTTACCAAGATTAGAATGCCCTCGGAACAACTAAAATATTTTTAAAAAATTATCCAAAAAACTGTACCTTTTTTCATCAATTATTGCTATTCTGCAACATCGGTAATAAATTTAAACATTTTTAACTTACGGTATATTGTGCAGAATTCAATTCTAAAACCTTGTTTTCAAAATGCATAGGTTCCAAGATATAAGTAAAAAAACTCGGATAAAGTAGGTATTTTTTTAAATTTTTTAAACATTTTTGCAATTTTGAAGATGTTCCGGACCTCGCCCAGATCTAGCGATCTACACTTTCATTATGAGTTATATACTGAAGGTATTCCAGCAAAAATTAGTTTGCCCCCTCTTACATCCAAGAAGAGGGATATTTCGACACATCCGCGCTGGTCTAATGTTGTTATAGACACGTAGTTATTTCCAAGTATCCAATTTAGTTATACTATAAGTCCTTAAGAATCAAATGCATTTTGCAAAGTTTAATTTGATTAATTTTTGCGCTTTTCAGAAGGTTTTATATGTGATCATAGTTTTTTACGAGAACGAAAAGCCTTTTTTTTTAAATTATGAACAAATTAAATGTATACAGGTTCGGAAAGTACCCATGGTACATCGGTCGTTACGTGAGAGCGATAAAGTAAGTCATAGAAATCCGTGCGATAGACAAGGATGGTTACATTGAAGACGTTTCATAATCTGAATAGTTCTAACCCGAAACGGGCGGTAACTGTTCAGATTATGAAACGTCTTCACTATAGCCATCCTTGTCTATCGCACGGATTTCTTTACTTTACTTTGTCACTCTCATGTAAAGGCAGATGGACCATGTGGATTTTCCAGCCCTGTATATTAACATTCGTCCTCTTTATAATGACCTAAAGAAGTAGCAGATCTGCAGTCGTAACGCTTTTATACACATAGTCTTTTAATATACCGAATAAGATCCAGTTTCAGGTTTGAAGTGGTCATAAGGCAGTATATTCCGTCACAGGCAGCACACCTCTACAGGGTAGGAAAGTACCGATGGTCTATCTGAAGTTACGTGAGAGCGATAAAGTAAGCCAAATAAGATCCACTTCTTATTTGTCGAAGGGCGAAATGGGCGTTGACTATTAGACGCCTTCATTATAGCCATCCTTGTCTATCACATGGATGGATGATTTCTATGGCTTACTTTATCGCTCTCACGTAACTTCTGATAAACCATCGGTACTTTCCTACACTGTATATACGTGTTCTACATTTTCATAGACCTTCCACTTTTGATTGAGAATAAGATCCGACGCCCACCTGACAACATTGCAAGCCCTGAAAATGGTAATTTAGCCTGGAAATCGTCTCCCAGCAAGCAAGAATGTAATATTCCTCCGAATAATGTTGTCGTTCTATCACCTCTTGCTCCCCTGAAATAACTTCTTCCTTAACGGCACTTGATTTATTTAATTTAGCTGGCGCTAATATGATGAAATCTCTAAATATTTAGCGTGTTTGATTGTCAAGTTTCGCGATATTCATAATTTAGATGTTTTAAAGAGAATAAGTCAACAAAATTAATGTCACCGTTTAATTTGATGTCACGCAAAAGTGAGTTTTCAACTCAAAGAAAGAGTTGTGTTAAGTCTATGATAAATTAATAAAAACAATACAAGAATAATTAGGCAAGCAAACGGTATATGATTTACAATTACATCTCACTCAGGGCCAAACTATCTGTCCAACAAACTGGTAAATTAACATGTATATTAATTAGCCTGACTAGCGTTACTAAAAGAATGAGAAGTAATTTTCTTTCCATTAATGCCAATCGATAACCTTACTGTATTTGTCATGAAGCCCGGTGTATAAAAAAGAAGGAACAATCCATTTGTTTACAGAACGAAGCCGAAACAAAGTTTTCATAACAGCTTTTTGTCCGATCCGCTTTTCCAATTGGTCCCGGTTATATTTTAGAAAATGATTGACTCGCCCCTTCATGTTCTCAGCAACGTTTATTGCCGTTGTTCGTGGAGAGCGAGTTTTATAAAACGTGACCGAGAGACAAAAGCGACGGGGTTATAAAGCCGGATTTACTTTTGTAAATTCAGTCGGGTCATTTTATAACTCTGCTTGATATATTGGTAATGTGGAAAGCAGCACGTGATATTATTTCGTGATTCACGGCACAATTAAATCAATTTACAGAATAAGGAAGGCAGCTAACGTACCCAGCTCTTGAATAGACGTGATAAACCTGCATTCTGGCTAAAGTTACTTCGTTTTTGTACACGAAGCAAAAAAAATAGTTATTGCAATACTGTAAAATAAATATTTAAGCTTAAATACAACAAAATATGTTAACAAGTAGATATTGCATTGTTGTAATGTTGACGGTTTTATAGCTTCTGGAAAAGGGCTAATTTGTGTAAAATTTTAGTGCCCCTTTTGGAACATGGTATTAAAACGCGAATTTAAGTCTTTTATTGTCGTGGTCGTAAAAGTTGTAATTTATAGGCCTTCTAATGACATCGTTACATCCAAAAAACCAAAGTTGGCGTATAAATAACCGAGTTTAGATTTATGAAGTAATTTTCTTCCATTTCTATAGGATGCGTGTAAGGAGACAAATCCTGTTCCTATTTTGTACCTATACATGGTAGTGCTTGAGTATATCCCAATAATGAAATGGGTGATTCTCAGATAATCCTAAAAAAGTTTCTACGATCATACGTCCCAAGTTACTGGGTGTTCAACTTTAGAAAATAAAAATGTTGTGCATATAACACGATCTGGAAGAGACAATTTATGAAATTTGGTACATTGTAAGGGTTTCTAGAAAACTTCATCTCTGATCTGTCGAATAATTTCCTCTATAGCCGTAAAGGTAAGAAGTAACAATGTCAACGTCAAATTAATACACGCAAAAATGGACGGCAATTATTTAAATACTCAAAATACCGCAGTAGAAATATAGAACAAGAGGATATTAAAAGTGATGTTGACCTGGAAAATGCCCCACCTCAAAATAGAGAGCAGGTAAATTGATTGTACTTCAATTTACTGCAGAAAATTTCAAGAGAAAAATATGAAATGGTATTACAAAAGTTATGCTTTTGGAGAAAAACTATAAAACCAAATGTTTTTCTGAAAAATTAACGTTAATATAGTTTGAAGAAATGTTAAAATCAAAAAAAACTGGCAGCTTGTAGTTTGTTTATTCAATGAATTTTGCAAGCATTAATTTGCTTGATTAAATTAAAAAAATAATTGTGTAAAAACCATTAGATATACAGGGTGATGCACAAATGGTGACCAAAAATGAAACCTCACATTCTTGTGTTAATATTAAGGGGAGTCTTTCCTATAAAGCTTTTATCTAGAATGCTTCGTTAAAAAGATACAGGGTGTTAAACTTCAAAAAATATTTTTAATTTTTTTTAATAATTTAAAAACTAGTAAGTGAAATAATTTGAAATTGAGCACATGTATTTATTTAAACATTATCAAAATCTGAGGGCTTTTCCTAAAATTTACATGCTCCAGTGGCGGAGATACAGGGTATCGGTGGCATATTTTTCCAAATAAAATAGTACGCCACTGCTTTACGGTAACAACCATGATATTTTCGGATTCGTCTTTCAGTTTTCTACAATTACTACGCTCTTATGTTTTTCGAAAAAAGCCTTATTTTCGAGTAAAGCAGTGGCGTACTATTTTATTTAGAAAAATATGTCACCGATACCCTGCATCTCCGCTGCTGGAGTATGTAAATTTTAGAAACAGGCCTTAAATTTTGGATAATGTTTACATAAATACGTGTGCGCAATTTCAAATTATTTCACTTACTAGTTTTTAAATTATTTAAAAAAGTTTTAAAATATTTTTTGAAATTTAACGCCCTGTATCTTTTTAAGATAAAAACTTTATAGGAAAGACTCCCTTTAAAATTCACCAAAAAAATACGAGCTTTCATGTTTGCTCACCATTTGTGAATCACCCTGTATCGTAATGAAATTTTCAGGATTTATTGCGGAATATTTATATTTTAATAAAAAATAAAAATCAAATAAAATAATAATAATTTTTTTTTAGATACATCCGTATATACGTGTTCTACATTTTCATAGACCTTCCACTTTTGATTGAGAATAAGATCCGACGCCCACCTGACAACATTGCAAGCCCTGAAAATGGTAATTTAGCCTGGAAATCGTCTCCCAGCAAGCAAGAATGTAATATTCCTCCGAATAATGTTGTCGTTCTATCACCTCTTGCTCCCCTGAAATAACTTCTTCCTTAACGGCACTTGATTTATTTAATTTAGCTGGCGCTAATATGATGAAATCTCTAAATATTTAGCGTGTTTGATTGTCAAGTTTCGCGATATTCATAATTTAGATGTTTTAAAGAGAATAAGTCAACAAAATTAATGTCACCGTTTAATTTGATGTCACGCAAAAGTGAGTTTTCAACTCAAAGAAAGAGTTGTGTTAAGTCTATGATAAATTAATAAAAACAATACAAGAATAATTAGGCAAGCAAACGGTATATGATTTACAATTACATCTCACTCAGGGCCAAACTATCTGTCCAACAAACTGGTAAATTAACATGTATATTAATTAGCCTGACTAGCGTTACTAAAAGAATGAGAAGTAATTTTCTTTCCATTAATGCCAATCGATAACCTTACTGTATTTGTCATGAAGCCCGGTGTATAAAAAAGAAGGAACAATCCATTTGTTTACAGAACGAAGCCGAAACAAAGTTTTCATAACAGCTTTTTGTCCGATCCGCTTTTCCAATTGGTCCCGGTTATATTTTAGAAAATGATTGACTCGCCCCTTCATGTTCTCAGCAACGTTTATTGCCGTTGTTCGTGGAGAGCGAGTTTTATAAAACGTGACCGAGAGACAAAAGCGACGGGGTTATAAAGCCGGATTTACTTTTGTAAATTCAGTCGGGTCATTTTATAACTCTGCTTGATATATTGGTAATGTGGAAAGCAGCACGTGATATTATTTCGTGATTCACGGCACAATTAAATCAATTTACAGAATAAGGAAGGCAGCTAACGTACCCAGCTCTTGAATAGACGTGATAAACCTGCATTCTGGCTAAAGTTACTTCGTTTTTGTACACGAAGCAAAAAAAATAGTTATTGCAATACTGTAAAATAAATATTTAAGCTTAAATACAACAAAATATGTTAACAAGTAGATATTGCATTGTTGTAATGTTGACGGTTTTATAGCTTCTGGAAAAGGGCTAATTTGTGTAAAATTTTAGTGCCCCTTTTGGAACATGGTATTAAAACGCGAATTTAAGTCTTTTATTGTCGTGGTCGTAAAAGTTGTAATTTATAGGCCTTCTAATGACATCGTTACATCCAAAAAACCAAAGTTGGCGTATAAATAACCNTTTTTTACCCTTAAAAACTCACCCCCTTCCCCTTCCCGACCTCAGATTGCCCGTAAATTATTTTTCTTTTCATTTCTGTTATATTCTCTTCCTTTTCCAATGGGTTTCATGCTACTATAATTTTTTTTCATTTTTTACTATTTTTGAAGGCTTAAGCACTGGTCTAGGAATAATTCAAAATTGTTGAAGCTTTACAGCAAACTATGATTTTAAATAGAAAAAATTAACAGCTAGTTTTAGATTTAGTTTCTTTTGTTGTAATTATTTATAGTAAAATAATAAATTCCATTTCATGAAATTATTAGTCTGTTGTTATAATTAACAAAAACTGATAACATCAAAAAAATTACTTTATACGGTAATTAAATACTAAGTATCTATTTCTGTAGACGTGAAAAAGAGCTTAGTATAATAGTATACAACTTGTATAGAAACACCAATTTCTCACTCGTTTGAATAGCAGCACTCGTCTTTTGTGAAACGTACTGATGATATACAGGGTGGCCAAATGAAAACGAAACAGAGCCATTTTCAGGAATTGCGTCAAGATTGTAGAAAAACGTTCAGACCCGTCGATTTTAGTTTAAAGGGGGACATTCTTTGCTGGTATTTTTGACTCTGCCACTTTAACCCCCAAGCAAGGGTAAGCATCACCCCAAAATATTTAAATGGCATTGGGGGTTGAGTAATGTTTATTTTGAAAGCTCTTACAATTCTCGTTACAACAGACTTTAAATTTTATAATTCCGCCCAATACTTATTAAGAATTTTGATTTTAAAGTTGAAAAGGAAGTACAAATAATTAGTAACGGTAAAAATGTCAGTCATTCGAATTAAGTACGCCAATGGTATAAATTTAGTACTTCTTGCCTTACTTTGATTTTTGGCGATTTGTTATCACTTTCGTAAAAAAACACAATTGTAAAAAACAGAAATGAATGCTATACACACACAATGAACGTAAAATTAGTGGATTTCAAATTATTTTCTAGTATTATTTGGAAGCGTTGGTTGGTAGTTTATTTAATTGTGTTTTTGAAAATTAAACACTATGGTTTATTCCATTGCGGAAAGGGTAGATATCATTTCGCTTTACTTTATGAACAATAAATGTGCGAATAGAACAGCTCAGCTATTTAATGAACAGCATCAATATCGACATGTCAGGAAGAATTATGTTCTAGAGTTAGTAAAAAAATTTCAGGAGACAGGGAACGTAGCCAATAAAAAACGAGAAATTGAAAAACCTATGAAGCTAGTGAAGTTGCAGTTTTGGGACAAGTTCATCTTGATTCTACATTAAGTACGAGGCAGCTGGCATCTGTGTCTGGGATCAATCGAACTAGCATACAAACCATTTTGAAGAAGAATAAATTCCATCCATACAAAATACATTTAGTCCAGGAACTTCATGAGGATAATTATGACCGCCGTTTGCAATTTTGCGTAATAATGAGTGAGCGAGCAGGGAACGATCCACAGTTCCTTTTTAAAATCTGTTTTTCTGATGAATGCAGTTTTTTCTTGAATGGGACGGTAAATTGTCACAATTGCTGCTATTGGTCCGATTCAAACCCAAGAGTTTTTCACGAGGTGCATACACAGCAACCGGAAAAATTAAATGTATGGGCTGGAATTTTCGATGACCGGCTGGTGGGTCCTTTTTTCTACCTGCTAATTTGACTGGCCAAATGTATTTGCAATTACTGGAAGACGCTATTGACCCTGCCTTGACTTGTATTATTGAAAATGTTCCAGAGTATGATGAAGATCATTTGATTTTTCAACAGTACGGTGTTCCTCTGCATTATGCGTTATTGTCTGTCAGTATTTGGACCAACGTTTTCTACGGAATTGGATTGGGAAAAGAGGCAGCGTTGAGTGGCCTTCACGATCAACGGATTTATCGCCCTTGATTTCCTTTTGTGGGGATACCTAAAAAGTAAAATATATAAAAAACAGCCAGCGTCGCTGGAAGATTTGCGTCAAAGAATCGTCGACTAATGCCGTCGAATCACTCTGGAAATGCTTCGGAATGTGCGCGAACGTTTCGAACGATATCTTTATTCTTGTATGGAAGCGGGCGGTCATCAGTTTGAACATTTAATTAACTAAGTAGTAAGTAAGCAACTAAACATAATTTAAATTTTAAAATATAATTTTTTTTTCAAACTGTTGGTCGGAATTATAAAATTTAAAGTATGTTGTAAAGAGAATTGTAAGAGCTTTCAAAAGAAATATTACTCAACCCCCAATGCCATTTAAATATTTTGGGGTGATGTTTACCCTTGCTTGGGGGTGAAAGTGGCGGAGTCAAAAATACGACGTCGAAAAAAATCGACGGGTCTGAGCGTTTTTCTACAATCTTGACGCAGTTCTTGAAAATGGCTCTGTTTCGTTTTCATTTGTCCACCCTGTATATGGAGAACCTAACGCTTATTTGGAAGATGCCGTACTTAATGAAGATCGGGAAACAAGTACTCAAAAAATGAGTCAACAATTTTAGGATGCAATACTAGCAACTGTAAAGGAGAAACAGATTCTAAATCCGTTTCAATTGATCGATTTTGAATTAAAAATCCGTTCCCTAAAGGAAATATCTCAAACAAGAATTTTTGTGGCTGCGTTCAATAATGTCGGATGGCAGTATGATACATATTTTTCTTTGCTTTATTGGGATATATTAATATAATATCGTAGGTAAACAACGGGGAGGCAATTTTGAATTTTTTTATGACAAAACATGTCTTTTAAATTATCTAAAATTATATTCGCGTACCTCCAAAGGATCCGAATTCGCTGCTGTGGAAGCTTCATAACCGAAGCGGAATTTCGCGATTGCTCATTCACATTACGAGTTTTTTTCCCAATTTTTTTTGCTCTCGAACAACGAACGGCTTCCACTCCCGTGCGTTAGCTACGTGGAATTCTTTGAGGTTCCACTTGACCTTTGATATTTAGTCCTAATTCTCTTCAAGGGGCTCGACTGTACATTGTATCTGGTCCTTGGATCTCGGAGTCACCGGCACTGTAATATATCACTTCTATAGATAGTCCAGACACTCATTTGCCGAAGTGTAGCCGTCGATTCCATTTACTATGTTGGTTGTAGAGAATTCATCGGGTTTCATTTTGGCAGATGCGTGATGTACGCTTACTCGAGCACATATTTCGGTAATCTAAACAGGGCGGTTTATTAATGGCGAGTGTTTGTCAAGCCTGGTTTTATGAAGTTTGCATTTATTATGCACGGAGTCCTATAAAAAAAAATTCAGTTAAAAATTGTAGAAATGTCGAGAAACCATATACTGTTGAGTTCCGGTTACACCTTGAGCTTAAGTCTTAATGTTACTTATTGTTAGTGTCATTTTCGTCTAATGATTTCGGCAAATATTTAAAAAATTCTGGGGAATTTTCCTAAAATTTATATGCTTCAGTGGCGGAGCATATTTTTCTAAATGAAATAGTACGCCACTGCTTCACTGTAACAACCATGATATTTTCGGATTCGTCTTTCAATTTTTTTACAAATTACTACCCTCTTAAGTTTTGCGAAAAAAGCCCGATTTTCGAGTAAAATTTAAAAAACCAGGTCTTTCCATAAATGTTAAAATAAACAGGGCAGTATATTAAAAAAAACTGCCGACAACGCCGTTTTCCTAGATCATTGAAAAGAATGCCTAACCCTGTATACTACTTAAGTAATACTGTTTTATTCTGATATATTATTATGTTTTGTTTTGGTTTTATATTGTTATTGTTGTTATTTTTTTTGTTTTTATTTGAGTTATTTTGTTGTTGATATAAGACTCACTCAGCGCGTGGGTTCCTTTTTTATTTATTTTTGTGTGGATTAAAATTTTTATATTGTTTTCTTACTCTAATTTTTCTTTATATGAAAGATATGTTGTATGTTACAAATATCGATATATTACAGTATGATTTTATGGGTTAGAGGTTTTTACAATTGACAACTGTTATACTTCTTACACTAGCTCAGCATGTCTGTCCGTTCAATGTCTTTAGTACAACCTTTTTAACACCTTTACTACAGTATTTACTCGTTTTTCAAACGTAAACGAAAGAAAATTTCTAGGTGTTCCGGTCCATCAAGTATTAATAAAGTCTACACAACAATTTGAACTTTGGTTGGAGTCTAAACACAGTTTATGAAGTTATGAGGGTCTTTTACACTCTGTACATACTATTTTGCAGTCCTACTACACTTATACAATTGAAAATTTACAAATTCTAAAGGAACAACAAATGTCAACATTTAAATGATACATAAAAGTTTTCACAAATGCTTAGGTTTAATTCCACACATACATTCTGGTCACAGGTATACCATGCTTTGTTTATATACCAGGTTTATTGCATGGATCATTATTATATGTGAAAAACCTTCATCGTCTCTCGATGACTTGTCAAAATTCTACTATATTCCATCTCAAAATTTGTATTTATTCGACATTTTTATGATTCGGTTGCAGAGAAAAGAATCGATCAAGTTTTAAAATTTAATAAAACAACAATATGGATATTAAAACCCTATATTCAGAAATACACTGTATATGGTCCACTGTCCCAAGAGATATCCTAATTTTATTCTATTTCACTCCTCGACAAGATCGGTACATTCATAAAACAGCGTTCATAATTCACGTAGCGTGTATTTTTTATGACACGTAATTTTCCTTTGAGACAAATTGGGAAAAAGCAAATTGTACCTTCCGAAATTCAAACAAATATGTTCAAAAAAGTTGCGTTACTTCATAACTAATAAGGGGAAGATCACAAAGGCAGATGCCGATTTGAATGACATCCGGTTTCTGGGAGTTATTTTTATTTTTTATTTATTTATGTCGACCTAACTTCCCTGGTCCCAATTTATTCGTGGAAACTTTTCCCCTGGGTTTTGTATTGAATTTTGTCACGAACCGTGAATTCCATTTAATTCCTGCCCTTATATTTGTTAACATTCTTAAGGCTCAAGGGATAATAACGGGATCTGTACCCAAAAATGTCATTCAATATCAGAAATTTTCGCCTGAAAAATATATACAAAAAGGATAGTTAATTACTTTTATTTATACTGTTATCTTTGGTCATAAATTTTCTACATAGACTAGTTCTGAAAATGGATAATCCTTGCAAAGTGATGTCCTGTAACCGCTATGTTCCATGGTGCCTTCTTTTTCGCATAATAAGAGCCTCTAGGAACGAAAGAGTATCATTTTGTCCCATCTTCATAGTGTGGATGTATTTTCATTGACGTGGTTCTTGAATACCACATATCCGAATCAATACTTTGGTTTTAGAGATGCTGATCCTTAAAGGAGAAGAAGATCCATCTAGTGCACACAATTGCCAAGCCTATTAAATTCTCCCCCTCGATGAAGTTCTTACAAAGCATATTTATGTCAAACTCACTGGGATATCATTTGGATTTAGTGGGATTCCGTTGATCTAGACAACCAGTGTATATATCAGATACAAAGCCAAACAAACGACTTAGTCTCCAGATTCTGGGTTTCTTTTGAAGAAGTGAGCGATTTGACTCGGCCTTAGACTGAAGGTACCTGCAGTACTTCTCAAATCCTACCTCCCAAGTAAGGGGTAATTTTATGGGGCGACTGGAACTATCTCATGGTGTTACGTTAAAGTATGACCTTGAGGATTAACTTCTGAACATCTCCTGTAAAAAATGGTGAGTACGAACCCCCACCGCCCTCTTGTAAACGCCCCTGGGGTACACCTCGGCGTGCTCTCCCTCCTTTCCCGACGATAGCTTTTTATCTCCCTCGCGGGACAAAAATATCGTCGGCATTTACTTACCGAAAGCCTATCCGTCACATCCGCGTTGTGTTTTCCCTTTCCAAATGAATTTTTCGAGGTAGTAAGCTCGCCGAGGAAGCTGAGCACTTAAATAAGCATTGTCCGCGGTGAATATAAAGTAGACGTGTTCATTTATAATGGCTGCCATCAGTATTGCTTTGGAGGAGACGCGGAGCATCTGTCACACTTCTCGCGGGTGCCGAGTAGGCCCTGGAAATGGGTCGGGGGAAGGCAGCTCAGCCAGACTGCACGCGGTCCTAAAAAGTGATAAGTGGAATTGATTTTTCTTTCGTGATCCTTCCGAGAATCTACAAAAATACAAGTATTAAACAAAGATGAGCGATAATACAGGGTCTCCGACAACATTTGACTACATATTCACGACTATAAATAAATACGATCTAGTAAAAAAAAGTTAAATAGAAAAATTTTTGGTTTATAACTTACAAACCTTCAAAGTTGTCAAAAATAAAACTTCCGATCGCTTTAAAATTTGGCACATTTATTTGGACCATTATGGCGTATTATTTCTCAAAGCTTTCGTCAAATCGATATAATGGGTAATAGTTTTCTCCGGTTACCCTTCCCTTTTAACGGTCAAACTTTTACAGTGGTCGTTTGTTTTTAAAACGGACAGCAACATTGAAAAGGTCAATTTATTTAAAAAAATATTGTCTCTTGAGAAAATCGCCTACGGAAAGCCATTCTTGAGAAAAATGGCATTATTTGCAGGTTTGTATGTTTCGGTTTGTAATAATAAAACGACCATTTCAACGTTGCTGCCCCTTTTTAAAAGAAGCAGGCAGATTGCGATATTCATCAATGCAAAAATTCTGGGTTGTTAACCATTGGGCATAGTCCGTCCCTGGCTTCTGGGTATAATGAAGTTTCACTTACAACATCAAAAACAAGCTGTACGCATGTGTTATCGATCACCAAATTTTCATCATGCTGAAATTAATAGTTAAAATAAAAACTAACTTTTTAATTTTCACCGTTGAGGGCCCGTAACTTGTTAATTCTAACAACAAATTTTATTTATATGAAAAAGTAAGTAAACTATACAATCGTCTACGTATAGTGCAGGCGATATCTCTTTCGGATTGGGCAAAACGCATATGATTGGAGATTTTTGCTTTAAGGGCTTCTAAATAACTTCAGAAATGATAATATTTCTATGCAAATAAAAAAAACGTGAGATTAATTGTTATTGCAAAAAAGTATAAAAAAGATAGCAAAAAAACCATTTTTTCTGGGATTTCTCGTCGACAACTTAGCAACTATTCATTTTAAACAAAAATGGAAGAGGAAAAAAAGTTTTATAATTAAATTTTGAACAGGATAGAGTTAGTTGCAATTCGAGAAAATAATTATTGTTATTGCAAAAATCGGAAAAATCATTTAAAAAATTGCAAAAAATGTTAGTTTATTTGTCAATTTTTATCAGACACTTGCATAGTACTTAGGATCTTCATACTTTTCCCAATTAAACTTCTTAGTGCATAGAATCATTACACCAAATTTCATCCAATTCGGTTCTATAGTTTTTACATAATAATTGTTCAAATTTTTTTTTAATTAAGAAATTTCCGAAATCAAATTTCTAAAAATCTAAAGCCTTTGAATACTTGAAAATTTCACCACAAAAAAAAGAGCTCTCAAGTTTTAAAATGATTTTTGTAAAATCGGACGATTAGGTGAGCCATGGTGATTGTTTAAACATTTTCGCAATTTTCACGCTTATAAACAATTTCACGTGGTCTTGAATATCTTTGAGTGACATTTTAAATGGGACGTCAGTGATTGCAAAATTTTGAAAATTTATATCCGGAAAGTACTCGGAATGACAAACCTATTAGTTCAAAAAACAGCCCTTATACCCTTATAGTTTTGCTGTAAATAAGGGTTAACTTTAACAGGCTATAACTCCGAAAATAATGAGCGGCTTATCAGTTTTTTTTAAATACTCGTCTTTCCGAGTACTTTCAAACTATATTTTAAATTAAAAAAAAAATTACAAAAAACAAAATTATTGCAATAAGCGTGAAAATTGTGAAAATGTTTAAACAATCACCACGGCTCACCTAATCGTCCGATTTGAATTTTTCAAAAACCATTTTAAAGCTTGAGAGCTCTTCTTTTTGTGGAGAAATTTTCAAGTATTCAAAGGCTTTAGATTTTTAGAAATTTGATTTTGAAAATTTTTTAATTAAAAAAAAATCTAAACAATTATTATGTAAAACTATAGAACCGAATTGGATGAAATTTGGTGTGATGATTCTATGCACTAAGAAGTTTAATTGGGAAAAGTATGAAGGTCCTAGGTACTATTCAAGTGTCTGATAAAAATTGACAAATAAACTAGCATTTTTTGCAACTTTTTAAATGATTTTGCCGATTTTTCCAATAACAATAATTATTTATTCGAATTGCAACTAACTCTATCTTGATCAAAATTTAATTACAAAACTTTTTTCCTCTTCCATTTTTGTCTAAAATGAATAGTTGCTAAGTTGTCGACGAGAAATCCAAGAAAAAAATGAATTTTTTTGCTATTTTTTTTATACTTTTCTGCAATAACGATTAAGCTCACGTTTTTTTTATTTGCATAGAATAATTATCATTTCTGATGTTATTTAGAAGACGTTAAAGTAAAAATCTCCAATCATATGGGTTTTACCCAAGTATACCCTTTTTAAAACAGATACCGTCTGGACTAGTAGGATATATTCTCTCTCATACATTACATTACATTACATTACGTGTTTCATCAAATAATAATAATTTTAGTGCCTACAAGTATATTTTATCTAATAATTTATATTATAAATATTACATTAATGTCTCTAATTAAAATATATGTGTGGTACTTGTGATCACATAATACCCAAAATATTTACATCCTAGGATTATTTATTTACAACCACAGATACAATAAATCTACTTGCTTTAAACTAATATAAATATTCCCAGATAATCTCCTCTTTGCTAGATTTATTTAACAATAATATTTTTAAAGCTTTTCATAACATACCTATGTAAAAAGTATAATTGTATATTATTATACAAAAATATGAACATATTCAATTCAAGAGAGATTTTTTTTTTCAAATCTAGTACTTCGTATATTATGTCATAAATAACATGTGTATGGAAGTATCAGTGCACGAAATATTGGGCTACCCTGTATATTATATAAAATAGTAGGTCTATAAATATATTTAATTTTTATTTATAATTGAATTTATATTCACTAATAGGAGCAGATAGGGACTATACGCTGTTTTTTCCATTTTCCTAGTAATCTTCATCTATATACAGAGCATGACTACTTTATAGACCAATTTATCCTGACTCAGGAGCTGCTGGAAAACTTTTTCAATACCCCACGGGGCAGTATTTCCATTCTTATTGCCTGAAATATTATAGAGATTCCAGTTCCTTTAAGGCTACGTAATCTAAATATTTTCAGTAGCCCTGGCATTATAACGTTACCAGGCCGTGGAAAGATTTTCCAGATTTATAGTCGGTTAGTTTTCAGAATTTTCCGGCATGATTAAATTTAGAGACGTTGCACGCCTACTAGGGCGACCTCTATTGTCGATCCAACCAGCTGAAATTTAACCCCAACACACACATTTACTGGATGAACGTTTTTGTATTGTTTTATTTATTTTTGATGTCACGTATCCCCTTTATTCTCATAATTGGTTGTACCCTTTGAGAGAAACAAAGCTTCCTGTAATAATTTACCTGAATTCGGACATTATCTAAATTATCCTCGTGGCGATACTAGGCCATCTGGGATTTTCTTTGCGCAGCAGGAAGCACACATCCAATCCGCAGCAAAACTACGTATCAAAACATAGCGCAGATGTAATCATAAAGGTGCCCATACACACAAGCAGCTTGACGATTGCTTCTTCCAGATCTGTAAGTCGACTTTGATTTGTTCATTTGTTCAATTAGTTCTTAGTGATAGATGTTATAGGTTAATTGATAAATAATCCGGGCGAATTAGACCAAACATATGCCTGTTTCAAAAATCAGGCCTATCTCGAATTTTTGGGCTAAAAATAATTGTTTTTTTTTTTAGTTTTTCGCTTATATCTCCGAAAATAAGCTCCTAATCAACATGATACTTCGTTAATTTTGCAATGTAAAAAAAAATTACGAGCTTTCGCAAAAGCCTATCCTTGTAGCAAATTTCCTCAAGAACAAAATCGATAAGTATACCTCTTGTTGATTAGAGGCTTATTTTCGGAGATATAAGCGAAAAACTGAAAAAAAGCAATTATTTTTTTTCATTTGTTATAAACAATATGACGCTAGACCTCTATAAATATACAAATTTAGGCTTTTATTCTGTGTACTTTTTACTTAATTTTAAGCCCATAAAATTCGAGGTAGGCCCGATTTTTGGAAAAAATTCGCCCGGGCTAAAAGAATATTTAGGAGAAAGATTGGAATATTTTGATATTTTGTGTTATAAATATTTCTTTCGAAAATTGCCGTCATTCAGGGACATAGAAATGTTGAAATTCTTTATTCAACAAATTACGTGCACCAATTTTACCGTCGATCATTCTCCTGGCATGTATGGTCGCCTTAAGGGCGGTAATTGCTAGTTAGCATTCTTCACGCCGACTATCAGATCCCTCCTTGCAGCATTGTCTTCGAACAATGAGCGCAGGCAAAGTAAACCATAATTTTGTTGATTAAATTTAGAGAGTGCCTTCCGAGAATGCAGAGAAAATCCAGAAACTTACCCCAAGTTTTCTCTGTAAACTTACGTTTTGTCGTAGGTGCAACAAAGTTGTGCTTATCCGGGCAAGTGTGCTTAAAATTGCAAACTATCCGCTACTCTCGCAAACTCGATAAAATGAGAAACTGTTCTCACAATGTTAGTCTTTGATAGAACAGTGAAAACAAAGAGTCAGTAAGGCTTGTTTCATTATTCATAATGAGAAATGTACATATACGCTCTTTATTTTTGAAACATTCTCAAAATGGACTAACTTTCATGAAATAAAACAGTAGTAATATTAAGGACAAATTTTCTCCATAACCATTTACTGAAGGCAATAGTAATATCCATAACAATATCATTTTACTGCTTCGTTATTAGGTCGCTATTCGAAGGAGATTATGTGTAATTGACTGAAGAGGGTCTCAAGTACTATATGTGTGATTAAAACCATGTTTACAAACAGCAATTCCACCATACGCGTGAGCTAACGTGAATATTCCTTTTTTTTAGCATCATAACAATAGCAGATTATGTTCAGAAATCATCGTTTAGTAATACCATTGTATAAGTAAATATAGTATTATATTTCTTATGGAAGAATAGTTGATCAAATTTTAGTTCTCGAATTCGTTACAAGGAGGAGCCATATGTATGTAAACTTGATATTTAATCGTTCACGTTCAATTTTACACTTTCGATACTGCACCATCTTATGTTCAATAGTTAAATGATCCACTACACATATATTTGGAAATACAGTTTTCGTGGGATGAAATGATAGGGTAACGGAATAAATTCATATCACGTGACATGGAAATTAGTAAAATACCAGCTACCGGCAGATACAACAAAAAAGCTTCAGTTAATGCGGTTTGAGTTTTTATCTAGGGTTTGAGAAATTATTTAAATAAGATAATATTAGTTAAATCAATATGTGTGTAATTTAAGCAAGATATTTATTTGTTGTGAAATGTTATAAAAATTTTTTTTTACCAAATGTTTAATTTTACTTGTTTTTCTATTAATATATTGCGTTTATTAGCTTACTTAAAAAATTTTAACGTTATTTGTTTATAAATTTGTTATAAACAAATGGACGTTTAATATTTTTGAAACATTTTTTTTGCCATTTTATTGTCTTGGTAAAATAATGATTTTTAAAAACAAATTTTTTTCTTAAATAAATTTTTTAATTGTTTATATTCGTTTTTTTTATTTATTTGTCATTTAAATTATTTATTAAGAAATCATTTTTTTTTAATCATTTGCCATTCTCAATATAACTACAAAAAAAAATATTCAAATTTTCATTGTTTATTTTATATACAATTTGTTATAAACAAATTCTGATTTTCATTTTATCTTTTTTTCGTAACTTTAAAAAATTGTAAATACAGCTATGTTGCATCAAAGTGGTAAATAAATTTTTTTTCTAATTTTTATTGCATTTTTAAATTTATCACATCAAAGCTGAACCTATTTTATAAACTTATAAATTGTTATAACTTCTAAACTATTGATACGATCTTTGACATTCAGGTAGATCTTTTAGATAATTTATTGATCTATATCTATAACATGAATTTTTTTACCTGCTTCATATCTATAATGGTTCTATTTTTATATAAATATACTCAATAAAAAATTTTTTGTATTTTTTATTCAAATTGTTTACGATTTTTCTTTATTTGTTTAAATTATCATACGATTAAGGGTACATTTTCTGGGTTTTCTGTACTTTTTTTTCCAACTAATGTTAATATTTTATATTCTTGTTGTTTTCTTCAATTTTGTCTATTTTTAATTAAACACTTAACTTTTGTAAGAGCAGAAACTCAAAAGTTCATTGTATTCCGTAACTATCTTCCAGGCTGCACAATTGGGTAAAATTTTGAGTTTCTGCTCTTACAAAAGTTAAGTGTTTAATTATTAACACTTGGTAAGAAAAATTTTTTTTATAACATTTCCCGGATTTTTCATTTTTTGTTAACTTTAAAAAATCATTATAAAAAATGAAAAAACTTTTATAAACTTTTACAACGGAATCTTGTTTATTTTGTATATGTATAAAAAGACCTCCCAGAAAGAAAAAAATTTATAGATACATTATTTAAACTTTTACAACAAATTTTATGAAAGATTAAGTCTACGAAAAATTAGTTCATTAACAATTGAATAACTTTAACAAAAGTCAAGTTAAAAATTATTTTCCAACTGGGCTGTGTTTCTTCAAGTGTCTAGATGACACTATAATTTATTTAGATTTTTAAATTAATATTGAATACTATAAAAAAATTATTTTGTGTTGCACTTTGCTTGACGTCGACGCGAGGACGCGGAAACCGTCGCGCGGAGCCATATTTTCAACGTCAAATTAAAATTATAAATAATGGAGCTACAATTCCGAGAGTCGAGACTTATTTTACTGAAATTTTCTCCTCTTTCAGGATCTTTTTTGAAATTTCAGCTATCTTCAATATTTGTTTAGTTATAGCTAAAAAACGGAGACTCCCTTTTTTTCTCTTCGTTTTTTGTTTATAACAATTGCTATTTTTAATTGCGGATAAATTAAAAAACATTTCTTTCTCAGAATTTAATTCCGAATCTAATGTACAACCATATTTTTAGGATTACAATAACTATTTTTCTCAGAAAACTCACTTCTCGACTAGACTATATGATGCCCATCGAGATGCGTATTTTAAACGGAGCGAATATACCCCCCGGCGACGACACATGCGACCCTTTTATAGAATGATACATTAATTCCCCAACCATCTGGAATGGTCAATTACAAAATTTTTTGGTAGACCTAATATTTTTTATTTCAAGAAATATAAATATAAATAAATTTGTCAAAATTAATTTTTTTTATTTTTTCGCATATACCTCATATTTCCAGAACTAATTTAGATAGAGACATCATCATGCATTCATTTAAGAACATTAAAAGAAAAAATACAGCGTAATTTACAGCGATAAAATGAGTCAAGTCTTTATATACTAGATACTAGACAATGCCAAGACCTACCTACGTCAATTTCTAGTACTACTTTTTTTTTGGAATGACGAAAACTTGAAATTAGTAGGTATAAAATTATTTAATATAAGTATATAGGTACATTCTTGATAATATTTTTGACATACCTGGTAGCTTTTTACAAACTCACGAAAAATCATTTTCACCGACACATTGGCTTTTTATTGATAATTAGTAATCTAATCATAATGACCGAGCCGTAAGAAATAGGACCCCGATCATGGACCAAGAAAATGTTCTCCGGTTTATTTTAAGTTATTCAAGGTGTAAACTCTAATTTTTACCTTTCCTCTATCCTTATCGGTGAAAATAATTCATAAATTAAAATGCAAACTTCTATGAAATTGTGACTAATTTTAAAAATCATTTAAGTTTAAAATTTTTTATCACTGCTCAATTTTGATAATGAAATTTGTAAAAATTTTTAAGAATCTTTGAAGTTGAAAATTTTGTATTAAACTTTTAAATAAAATATTTAACTTTCAAAGTATTTCTACCTATGGTATAATGATTTTAGGACACCCTGTATATGTATATTTATTTACTCACCTCAATTTTCTATCCATTTTTTAATTCGTTCTTCACCACCATATATTTCCGATGGAAATCGATGCAATATTTCATTGGGAAATTTTGATTTAGATTTCCCACATTTATAATATTGACATATATTTCCTGCCATTATTAATTTATTTTAAATACAGTAAACAGCACACCGATTCAACACCAGTTTTTAATGCATTACATAGTGGCGACTTTTTTTATTCCAGTCTTACCTAGAGCCATCTACAAACGAATTACTATACCCCTTGTATAATAACAGTATAGTGAAGACCGCCTAGACCTACAGTTAGTTCTTTAGCACAAATATCAGAAATATTAATAAGGAGACAGCCGATAGATGTCCACACTATCTTTCGTCTCATTTTACTGGTTAACAAAATTTACATGGGGATTATATTACTATATTTACTTATACAATGGTAATACCGAACCGTAAGATTAAACCAATTTGTTAGTTTAAGATAATCGAAGTACAATATTCACATTACGTTTGATTTTTTTTTGATACCTGTTAACATTTGGTTTCAGATAAACGCACAAAGGTAAGAATTAAAAGAAAAATAGTTTAAATATCTTTAGAATTGAAAAAATTTAACCATTGTCGCTTTCGGAATACAAAAAGGCCCAATTTTTAGTTTTAGAACTGTTTTGACAAGGGCTTTATTATATTTTATAGCTACATCATGTCTATGCAGTTACACTAAACTTCATGAATATATAATGTAAACGACGCTCTGATGAAGAACTAAATACTACATAAAGCTGCTTGATTACAAAAGCGAGTTATTAGAAGTAGGTACCTACTAAAATTGTGATGTTTTATAGCTCATTTAGGGCGTCTTATGGAGACGTTCTACCTTATGAATAATTTCCACAGCTAGAATAAAACCTAAAAACCGTCGAAAAGTTATTATATTCTCAATGCCTGTACAAAATAAAGAATATTTCCTATTTTTTTCTATTTCAAAATGTTACTTTTTCTCCAACCGACACGAAACTATGACATATTTTGACTCTCAGAAGTCTCTAAGGTTGACATTTTATTTACTGAGGAAAAAAATGGTATCTTAGCAACAAAAGTATTTCGCCTTCCGCCTCAGTGCTAAATCTCCATCCTCCGTGTCTTTTCAGACAAGTAAGGTCACCATCACCGTCAACTAAAAGGATAGCAGACTTCGTCGTAATGCGTATCTACTGTACTCTTTCCAGTTATCCAGCTTAAAAAATTTTTCTACTTCTTGAGAGACGGCACTGATTTTATGAATACCGACCACCATTCGACGACACTTTCCACTAACATATCTGAGAAACAATCGACGTTCTACCAATCCCGGTAACGCAACATATTTTCGATACAAACTTAAATAATTATCTCTCAGCACAGTAACAATATACTATTTTTTATAAGATTATTACATAAAAAATCCTTTGTACAAATAAATACACGACATGGATAATGTTACTAAGTACAGTCTTAAATTCTCGAATGCTACTCTCAAAGTAATTACCACCTACTTTGTTATTTAAAACCGTAATAAAGCAACCGAAAACCTTTCTCTCCTTTACTGCCACTTACACGACGATTCTTTTTTGTTATTACCTGCCCCATGTTGTAACTCACATTGCTGCAGATAGGGGAATGTTGTTACGTGACCTGTAAATAGATATTGATCTTACAAGAGTGCGCTTTGTTGAAAAATTTCTATTAAATTCCCCAGTGCTTAAAAAAAATACGTTTTGAGACACATGAATTTCAGTTAATTCTCAAATGAACAAAATATATGTTCGAATTAATCCCTTAAGCTAGGGTTACACGGAGCATTATAGTAGCTTTGTTCGCTGAGTATGCTAGCTGTATATGCTACACTAGCAGCAGTACAGTGGTGTGTTTGTAACATTTACGTATTATGTAGCCATAGCATTAGAGAGACTAGAGATATAACGCTATGAAGCTATGTGAAGCTATGACATTAAAAGCAACGAACATGATGATGACACAGCGTTTTACAGTTGGTTGCGCTATGTTCGCTATGTGTCGTAATATTGAGTGTTTCTAACGTGTATAGCGAACGTAGCTATGATGTTCTGGACGGTATAAAACATACGTTGTTTCTAATGTCGTTTGTTCTTAGTGTCTAGCAGCTACATAGCTCCATAGCCTTTTAGCTCAACATATCGTAAGTATATAGAGCATATAGCGAACGTAGCGCTTTGTGCAGCCTATAATTACAGAGACTGGAGAACATTGTGGTCACTTGTTAGCAAATTCTAAACGATTTGCTTCAAAAATAATCCGTACCTTGTGGATTTATGTCTGTATAAATCCCTTATGCTAGGGTTACACAGAGCAATACGGTAGCTATGTCCACTGTCATGTTAGCAGCATACACTGCTATGCTAGCTGTGTGGCTGTGATGGATATGTGCCGTAATATTGTCTGTTTTAACTTCTATAGCTACGTTTACGTGGTTCACAGCCTAGAATCAAATCTGTTTCGAGGTTTAACAAACATATCCTACGTGTATGATACATATACCGAATATAGCGTTTTGGATTAGATAGTGAGAGTGCTGAGATAGATTGCTACGCTGTTTTATTAATATTGCTTCAAAAATAGTCTGTTAGACAATCCATCCTGTAAGTTGCGGACTTGTTACAGCAGTTAATACAGAATACTGAAATGGCTTCGTATAAAATTGCCTTTGGGTCCAAGCCTTCTCTTTGCCAAACTCCCGAATATGAAGTATGACGACAACTTTGACACGAAGCCGGGACGTTCATCAATCAAACGCAGCAGCTCATTTTCCTCCAAATCGATTCCGGGAAGACGACTTTTTGATATACGCATTCATGCTGTGACATGTCGGTTGCCCAGAACCGTAGGCTGGTCATATTATTTTCGATAACTGCATTGTTAATTGGTGGTGTGGATTGTCTGGATATTTTTCTGTCGATTTGAACAATTTTACTCTACACAAAAATGGTTTCTAAGGCAGCTAGTCTCCCTTGAATATGGCGTCTTGTATTCAATTTTTACAAATATATCTTCAAAACGCCTTTAATAAAAGTGATTGTCAATTAAAATTCCAAAACATTTGGTTTTAGACTGGAGTAATTTGAACGAAAATGTATTTCTTTTAGTAACACCTTCATTTGTTCAAGTGTACGTGGACAAAATAATGACCCTATTAAAAGTACAACCATATCTATACTAATTTTCTTATAAGATAATTGTTTAAAGACCTTAAGTTAAAAATATAGTTTGAATGTTCAGCAAACTAGAAACGGAAATATAATATAAATCTTGACATATGTTATAGAAACATTTTTCTATACATATTATGAAATTTATTGAATATAATTTAATACAGTACACTACTTAGATTCTACTAACGCCATCTTTCTGTCGATTTACACTCTACTATTGATTTTCTTCAACCCCTTATAGGTTACATCAAATTTGTAGCAGGGATATAGTGGACAATAAATGTTTCTTGCTTTCTTTGACCTTGACCCCATAAGATACACAATTCCCTGTATCACACCCTACAGGTTTCTACCACCTTACCTTTTACCTTTCGGTTTTGGAATTGTGAATCCTTATTTACTAAGAATATGAGGGTCAGCCAAGATTTCCTCCTTCATTTGATCTTGTAGAATACTAAGATAATGCTAACTCACAATTATATAAGGATTTATAATGAGGATTTTATGATTGTATATATGACGAGCGTTAAGAAATCTATAACTGTACCAACACTACCAACAATGCTCCAAATGTTTTTTAAAATTTTAACAATATATCCTGTAGTTCTAGAGGAAGAAAATGATCTGTTTAGATAACTACCACCCACAAAACTAGTAGAAAAGTAAAAAAATAGACATTAGTCTTACCTAACGAAACAATGTTAAATAAAATTTGCAAACAAAAAGATCTCCTTTTTTTACGCGATTTGTCTTTGTCAATGGTGATAATAGAACATCACAAATTCAGGATATTTCTTTGTATGATTATGTAATAAAGTCGGTACATCAGGTAGGTATATGATTTTTTCATTAATTATAGTCAGATATTATAACTAATTTTTATTTTAAATAATTATTTATTAGTAGCTGTTAGTTGGGTCAAAAACTAGTTGTTTCCTACAATATCAGCAGTTAGGAGATTTAGGAGATTGAAAAATATATATCTTAATACTTTTTACTGGAATAGATGATGTGTTAGATTATTTTGCGATAGAATGGGTTAGGATCAAGGATTTTTATAATAATGGGATTAAGGTACCTAGATATTTTTATGTTGGGTAAAATGATTTTACGATGGGTTAGAGGATTTTGTAGGTATTGATTTTATTATCTTGGTTGGTTACTTTACTACGATGGCCTGAACTTTCGTATTTCAATTTTCACTCAATAGATGGCTCTGATTGCGCCTTCTTTCTGTGGGGTTTAATACCTACACTACAAAAAGTATGTAGTTATTTTTTTACAGATCGCTGTCCTGACATTAATCAACACATTGATTGATTTATTTTAAAAATGAATAAAGATTTCTGAAATATTCAGATTCTTGTCCCAGTTGTATCTAGAAGATGACACTCATCCACTAACAATACTAGAAAAAGAAAAGTGTTATTTTGTTAAGTTTTCCTGTAATTTAGATATATGGGTCATATGGGTCAATAATGTCAATTGACTGCTCTAGTTATGATTCAGTTACTTCTACACTTACACTTTTATTGGTTGTGAAAAGTTCTACCCTTGCTCTAATCATTATTTTGAGGTATTGATTTCAACAATGAAAAAAGGATTCGTGAGATATTCTGATACAAGTTCCAGTCGCATCTGCTAGATGGCATCAAGCTGTCAATAGTTCTTAAGATTTGAAATTATGAAATTGTCTGAAAGTTTATGCACTAATTACTTTTATGAATACATGCATCAAGAATGTTTGAAAATATCCTTAAATAATATATCATTTTGTAAGAAATAAGTATTACTTCTATGGAAATTCGTTTTAATGGATAATTTCCGTAAAGTACATTCATAGATTTACGAGAATGGTCACAGGAATACGTCGACCTGAGTTCAGTCACCGCCCGTCAAGAAATTTAATTTTCAGAAACGAATAGCGGTTTGAATATTTGACAAAAATCGGTCAATATTAGAAGTGGAAGCAGGTCTATTAAATGTTTGATACCCCTAATACTCCATCTAAATGTTAGGTCTCGTGATTAGTTTAAAATAAAGGCAACATCAAATAGGGAAAAACAAATAAAGATAATGCACGGCAAACCTGAAAAACTATTTCATTTAATTTTATCCGTAACCTCCAACCATACCACTTGATTTTTAACTGACAGTGCCAATCGTGCAAAGTTGGTTGCCTATTCTTGACAGTCACGTGGCTTGTACTCATTTATGAAGGCTCCCATATCCCAACATAGTGATTGAATCAATGGGTGACATTTTCTGTTCCAGTTACAAGGTGAAAATAATTTTAAGAAATAGAGATAGAAAATTTAGGTTAAGTAAATTATTTACCACAAAAAAGTTACTCTTGATAACTCGATTACTCTCATGATTTATTAAAAAATTGTGATTTTAATCATTGGCAGCAATTATGACATAAAAACTAAATTAGAAAAACACGAATGCAAATTGTTGTTTTACTTAATATGAAATAATAACACAACTGTCAACATCAACATTTAATATCAAAAGTCGACTCCAATGGTTTTACAGTTCCTTTTATCCTACAAATTCCTATTTTTTTCCTATATTTTTTTTTGTATTCCTTAAATAGTCAGTGGCAGGCCCACAAAAGTTTATTATAATATATTCACATATATTACATAACATAAAGATGTCATAGTAAATTTGTAAAGACCTTTTAGGGACACCCTGTATATTAACTGATAATTTTACAAGAACTTTTACTATTTATTTTTATATTTGTGCTATGTAGTTGCAATCCATGCAATCTGATTGGTCGCTACGTCATTAAAGTGTGGAATATGTTACATATCATCATTTATGGAAAGCGGCATATGTTTTATGCGTCTTCAGTGCATACTGGATTCATCTTCAGCTACATAGACATTGATTCTACGGTTGTGTACCGCTCTGCTTGCTCTAGTGACTACCGTCCCACACAAATGCACTTCAGGAGTTCCACCAGCGTCATCCTAGAACTGCTGTGCCCATCGCTCGCTGGCGTAGCATTCTCCCCAACAGGAATTAGCCTCATTCGCGCTAAAACAATTCCAAACAACGCGGCGCTTTCACGTCTGTCGAACAGGAACAAGAAGTCGGTACGTATGATGAGTGTCTGCATATTCATGACTGCCAGGCGACCTTCCAGAGGGGTTAGACTCTAACAATGCCGGCTGGTCGAGGGCTACGAGAGGCCCTTGGAAGTTCGGTTTGGGGTATGTCCGGAGATTTTGACAGGGTGGCGGCTCACGTGCAATTAGGTGGTGGAATTGGGTCACGAGGGGGTGTAAATCCACGTGGATTGGATCAGTTATTTGTTAACCGTCTATACAGGATGTTTATAGGCATTGCGATGTCCCGGAAAGTATTTGGAATTAATTTTAATTTCAGGTATTGGAATAAGGGTCGTATTTACTGGAGGCTATTTTTGGCATTTATTTCATTCATTTTTTCTTAAATAAATATTTTTTAAGATTTAGTTCAGTAAACAAAGACACGTAAAAATTGTGAAAAATTCTTAGAATATGTTAGGCCCAAAGTTAGCAAAAAAACAGTTTTTTCATTAAAAAAAACTAAACATTTTAGAAAAACATGTTTTTGACAAAATTTGTAGAACTTTTTTTAACAAAAATTTCGATCCCATCCCGATGTCAATTGATAAACAAATGTAATAGTTATTGCAGAAAAACGACTAAAAATCACATTTTTTAAAAACTTCATTATGTTTCGATTTTATAAATGTGTTTATTTGTTTTAAATGTTTTGATTTTATATTTTTTTCTGACGTTTTTATTTATTTGTTGATTGTTAATAATAGTTGGGCGCCTTTATTGATATGTTTATATTTTATTAAAATTTGGACTTGCAATTGATTGTTACTAATGTAGGCCAGACTCAACTTCTGGGTGAGGGTTCCTATAATTATATTTAATTTTATGTCTTGCTTAATTTCAAACGAAATATGTTTAAAAATTTTATAAATATAGATATATTACACTTTTGTTTGTAATTGTGATTTTATAATTGACAAGCTATTCTTATTCTAAATAAACAATAATATAAAATTTCCCCCTTTTAAAACTAATGTTACAGTGCTATGATTTGTTTTTGTACTGTTGACATGTCAATGTTTGGAAAATGAAAATATGTTTTTTGTCATATGCATATGCTTGAAAGTTTACGAATTGAATTTAAATTCAAATTCAAAATTTTGAAATTTAAATTGGCCAATGCATTGTGTAGTTTCGTTGGCTATATAATCTCCAATATGGTGTAGCAATGGGTCCTTAGTTGGTATTGGCCGTAGCATCCACGTTGACATCTGGAAACTCGTTCTGCTTGTTCTTTGCTGTGATGATTCCAGCCACAAATGCACTACACTTTTTATTATTTTTCTAATTTTATAACCAGTTCAGATTTTGTGTTGAACTTTTATTAAATGTTAATAATAATCATGGACATTTCGGGATAATGATATTATATGAACACTGGGTAATTCGGACTTTTGACACTACTGGCTGTCAATGGCTCCTCATGGTTGACTTGATAGGTAAATTTCCACAAACTTATTGATTTTAATTGATTTTCATTTGTTATTTTAGGAGCAAACTGACGATGTTACTGCTTCAGGAAATTATGAGAGACTAGCTACGATGAGCTCGATTTTGGTTTTATTGAAGGAAAAACAAAAGAAACGTTGCTATGGAGCTTGTCAAACAAACTTTTATGAATTTTTAATTTGAAAATATTGACTTTCTGCATATTTTAAACTGCATGATCTTCGCATATTCTGATTCCTTGAATTTTTCTACATTTTTTGATACCAGTAGCATCTTTCTAGGTTAACTTTTAAACTCTAACTAAACTTTACTTAATTTTGAAAATTGTAGTTAAATTACTAGTCCAATTAAATAAGCTTTTGAATCGAAATTTTGGTCAACTTGCCTGAATTTTTGATATGAGTTAGTTTGAGGTATATTATAATAATAAGTGACAGCAGTTTTTTGTTCAACCCCCGGCCAAGGGTGAAAAAAGATAAAACAAAGGAGTTTTTCAAGATAACTCAAAAGAGGCAAGGGCTAGAAAAAAAAGTTTCTTATAAAAGTTGTAAAGCATACAATTCTACATAAAAATGGCATCTTGACTTTTTCTTATACTATTAAAATTAACAGAGTTAGGGAGGCTAGGGAAGATTAGAGAAATTTAAAAAAATCATAACAAGCAGAATAACGAATGAATTTTGTAATTTTTTTTTCAATCTACTCTAAAAAATGTAAAGAGACACGTATTTTTTTTTATCGGCGGGAAAACATATTTACGGGGTGAAATACACGCTCAAAGTTCGCCCCCCAAAACAGTTTTTTCGAAGTTTCTGGGGTTCTAATCAATATTTTGAAATGAAACAAAATGGAAATTACATGATATCTGACATTACAAAATAGTTATCTAATATTATTTTTAACCTTTTTGTCATAGGTATGAACCGACTAAATTTTTAAAACAAAAACCTACAGCATGAAACTTTTTTTATTTTATAAAGTGTATTTTTCTGATAATTTACATATTTTTTTATATTTTTCGGCGTGGTTAGTCAATTGTTATAAACAAAAAAGTTGTAAAAAAAATTACTCGCCGAATGGCTTTTCTATTGTAAAATGATCCAAAAAAAAAACAATTTTTGTTCTTTGACAAAAAATCAAAAAAAGCTTCGTTTCCGAGATATTTACAATTTAATGTGAAAAAAGTGACGAAATCGACAAACTTCCGGAATTTTTTTCTCAAAAACTACTGGACAGATTTTAATTCTAAAAAATGCATAATAATCGGCAGATTTTCTACTTTAAGATATATCTTTTTGGTATAGGTCAATTATTTTATTGGAGGTCTAAAGCGAGTAAAAAACAATGGAAAATCGAAAATGGTTGTTTAGATTTTAATTATTTCGAAGTAGAAACTGCGTTAGATATGCTTCAAAAATATTTTTGTTCATGTAGTGGAAAATTGTAACTGTTTATCATCGAATCTGGAATGCTGTGTTTATTTTGGTCCATTTTATAATAAAAATGTTTTCAAAGCCATTCAACGAGTATTTTTTACAACTTTTTTGTTTATAACAATTGTCTGACCACGCCGAAAAATATAAAAAAATATATGTAAATTATCAGAAAAATACACTATAAAATAAAAAATGTTTCATGCTGTAGGTTTTTGTTTTACAAATTTAGTCGGTTATCTTTATTTAGAAGCATCATTTTAGGGGTGAACCGCTCGCCTATCATGCATGAGTGCATTTTAACAATTATTGAATGTGTAAATTCAATTTTAGTCACAATTTTGACAGTTAAGACATTACATAGAACAATTTTAAGTCTTATACTATTACAAACTTATTTTATATGCAAAAATATCTTTCATTTTACTTTATTCTATGTTACACACCCTTTTTGTGTCAGATTCTACTATACAATAATTAAATATTTTTATTTATTTTAAGAATTTTATATTTGGGTCCCTTTTTTGGTACGTTTTAAGTTATCATAACAATGTCTTTAAAACAAAAAAAGATTGTTTTGTCTAAAACAGTTTTTTCTAAAGTGTTTAGTTTTGTTTCAAATGAAAGCAACTGTTTCTTGCGAACTTTGGACACCATTTTGAAAATGAAGCTCTAACATTCAGCTGGAGTAAAGTAGTTCATTCAATTCTACGGAATTTTTCCTAATTTTCACGTCTTTGTTTATCGAACTAAATTTTTGTAAAAAACGAGGTACCTATTTTCGACTATTTGACTGGCTTATTGTTTGTGAGTGCCTGATTCCAAAGACCCTTTGCTTTAAAATGCACATTGGACACTTCATATTATTTTCAGCCTTTCAGAGGTATTCTAATTAGAATGAACATAAGAAAAAAGGCAATATTTTACTGTTCACTATAGAGTCTGTAATAAATTCCACGTCTTTATTAAAAACTTAAAAACCCAGCCAATTATATTAAAATATGCGCTTTTTCTGTCCGCTGTGCTTTCAACAAGTTTTTTAACTATTATTGTCATCTAGACGCTGCGCTGTTAGATTGCAAGCAGTCTAGACAGCTTTTAATAAAAAAGCTCTTAATAATAGATTCATTGGAAGACGAGACAGTGCTGTTTTCAACTCGCAGTAATTGCAATGTAAAATTAACTAAGTAGGAAAAAATCGCAATTACTGTAATCAAACACGAGCAGACTTCGATTTAATACACCTACACCGCCCAAGAGAATGAAAGCGCACTTTAAAAACAGCGAATAGTAAGTTTTTTTAAAAGAAAATCCCTTATTTCAGTGTAACTATCAACTCTGTCGCTCCCACAATTTTTAATATGCCTTAATTATGACAGTTGAGGCGCTCTGGTGGTTGTGGCGACATAATGAGAGCCTTTGGTGGGCCCCTCAAAGCAACAACTTCCTTTTCGGTTTCTATTACACTACGTAGGGCCTTTGGTAACTCGCTAATTTCGCGGAACCGCAGACGAGTTACTAATAGCGGTCTCTGGCGGCATACTGTAAAGACAATTCTGCATTTACGTTTACAGCTGGACGAAAAAATTGCCTTTAAAACAGTTTTTCATCTGTGTGAGTCGATATAACCAGGTAAAATTGTCGAAAATTGAAGTCTACTCTATTGAATGTGCATTTATTCGTAATGCGATTCCACAATTCTGCCCGAGACGCAACTGGCGAGGAATACACAAATTCTTTTAACGTTCCCGAAAGAAAGAAAACACATTTGTTGAGGTCTGGTGATCGTGGAGGCCAATCTTGTGGGCAATTATTTCCTCTTCCAATCCATTTCTTTGGATGCTGGTGGTTTAAAGTAACAATGTTACTAAAATGAGTGGATGCTCCATCAAGCATAAACCATTGTTCCAGTCTGAGTTTTAGTGGCACCTCGTTAAAATTAAATGACTTTTTTTACAATATAATACAAAAATACGTACTTGGTAAACTGAAATTGTAAATAATGCAATCATTCAAAGAAATATCCTGTATTCTTGCTGTTCTATTATCAATCTTGACATAGACTAATCACGAGAAAAACATCTGCTACAAAGAGATTTTGTGTTTCCAACTTTTAGGCTACGCCTCATAATAAAGAAAGTGTACAGAATTGCTGAATATATACTGAAATATAATTTCAATGTGTGTGTGTTGATTTTAATTTTTATTTTTAATTAAGCTGTAAATTGTTCCATGCAAACATCTACTATCTTTTATGTCTTACCTTGTACTTTCTTATCCCTGGCCAGCTGTTGGTAGACACTTGTTACATATCGGACAATAACAGAAAACCTCAGGGGTCGATTTTATATTTACACACAAACTAGTACAACGTAATACACTTTGGAATGAATAGAGAGTTTGAAATTCAATAAAGTGTTTATTCAAAAATTTGTTATATGACTTTATACTTGAAAACTTTATAAGCTCAAATTAGTATTACCTTTTTACATGTAATAATTTTTCCACAACAAATAATATTTTAATAACAAAATTTTTTCGGTTCAGCTTACAAACAATATAAGGAATAATTATAAAAAAAAATAACTATTAACTAGCTTTATTTGACCTATATAATACTGAGTACGTCTCCTTATAGTATTTGTTGCCTATTAGACAGGGGCATCTCTTATATCTACACAGGAACGAAAATAATTCAGATTAAAGTAAAATGGCTGTTCATTTGACAGATTTTGTCAGAGCTCGTGAAAATAGTGAAATAGTGAAGTTACAAGTGATTGGATTATGCTTATTTCTGTACAGGTAAGTCCTGTAATTTGTTATTTATACTTGCAAAGATTTGATGCTAGAGAAAGCATGATTTATTGGTGATAGGTAGCATAATTATAGCACACTGTGTTTTAGCTACCTGGTACGTTGTAAAATTTGAAGTTTTCTTTGCTGGAAACTTCGTAGAGGCCTTGCAGACTATTTATGGGGCCACTGGAAGCTGCTTTATATGCTGATTGCGGAAAATTTTGATGGGATGACAAAATAAATTTCTCTGGACTCTGGCAAACTGTAGATTTAACTGGTGATTGTTTAATTTTCTTTCATGTACTGTTTTTTCTTGCTTTATTTTTAATTTTTCGGGAGCTGCCTGCCTCTCCACGCTGTACATTTTGCAAAACCCAAGCCGTAACTAATCAATATTTTTTTGTTTTTCTCACCCTTCCTGAATATTCTATCCCTAGCTTTGCTCAAGGTCCATACACAGGATTTTTCAGTCTTTGAATGTCCTTTTCAATCACTTTTTCACAACACTACTTATAACTAACACATTTTTAACAAATATCCTTTTATTTTTATATATAATTCTATAAATTAATTAATAAAATATTCTTTATTTTATGTTTTTTAGTTCATCTCCGGGTATTCTTACAAAGCCACCATTAGATTAGACATTTGTGAAATTTATTATAAAATTTGACAGTTGATGAAAATTTTAATGTTATGGTTTATGTTGGATTGATATAACTTCTCTAAGTTTACTCGTTTTCCAACGATATATAGACCAGATTAATCTATAGACTTTAAACTTTCATTCGATAGTCTCTCTAGGTTTAGATTCGTTTTTCTCTATGTACTGAGTACTAACAAGTGTCGACGTCATGCATTTTATGAAAATTTATTCTGTACTTGAAAATAAAATTAAAAGATTATTATTTTTATACTATGTAATATCATTGATCATTACTAGTTTTATATCCAGAATATTCATATTAACAATTATACAAATTTGGTGTTGCTATAATAGTAAAAATTTTTATATGACTTTTAAGTTCGGTCAGGCGATATTTTCATATGAGTTTCTACATAAACTTTTCAAATTCATTACAATACTTTAGTATAAATAAGAAAGTGAGTGTTATTTTGAAATGTAATCTAGTTTTTACCACAATCGACGTATCTATTTGCTCTTTTATATTTAACAGAATTTTTAGAACCTTCTAAAATGATACGCCCATGGAACCACATTCTCTTTTTCCGCCTTACTCGTCGCACATGTCAATGTGTTGAGAATGTGCTACTGCCTGCTATTTTGGCACTTCAATATAGGTATATCTATCGACATGTATTCATTGTGGGCGACATATAACCGCCAAAGCTTATATCTTAAATGTCAATGCCCATATTCCCCACAAAACATTGCTTTGTACAGCAGAGAAGTAGAGAATTAAAGATAACTTTAATGAATGGTCCTTTACGTTATGTCCATTTTCATTTTCATTTAGAGCTTCCGGCGTGCCGCTCGTTTGAATGATGAATTTTTCTGCCCAGGTACGCAGCGTTTACATTTTTCAGGGAAACCGGATCCGTACGGGCCTCGGTAATTAAAAATAACGATGTTTCCAAAGTGGGATAACTTTTTTTGTGTCGGTTTTAATCCGGGCCTTGTGCCGGATTTACTTTTCGGGCCGTTTTAATTAATCAGCGTCTGGCAGATATTCTTAGGGGGACGCGAGGCGTCGGGAGCGTCAGACCGCGGTCTCTTTAACTATGTATGAAGAAGTATGGTCGATAGGAGCTGTCAGACGGGGCATATTTAACTTTAAATTCTGCTCAGCTCGCTGGGCTTAGCGCTAATCCATTAAAAAATTGTTTCAGGGGATCAGCATTTTTCAGGATTACCTCACGGGTGTAATTATTATGAAGATATCTCTGTGACGAGAGGTTTTTGCCCGTGTTAAGCAGATGAGCTTGTGTACGTTCAAATCCCGCTTTGAGTTGAACTGTACACATTTCTACACTATGCAACACCAATAATGTAGTCAGTTTGTTGTAGAACTCCAAATATCAATGTAGTGTACAATTTCAGTAAGTTTAGAGCGCAAAGCAGAAATAATGTAATATTAAATACATCCGCAATGACAAATGTACTCTAGGTGCGTTTGTTGCTCTTGTACTATGGATGAAGTCAAAGCTGACTTTCTGTTTCAACATGAACAGTAAAAGGAATCCTGTAGTAGTAAAAAGCAGTAAAAGTAGTTTTTTTAGTAAAAATACAACGATTAAGTGTTAAAATGATGGAAATATTTATTTTTGAAGGATAAGACTTATTAAAATTTTATAAGGCATAAAATTAAGCAATATTTCCACATCAAATAATTATTTTTTCAAAAACTGTCATCAAAAGTCGACATTTTCGTTAAATTTTCAATTGACAAAGTGAGTATTCTTTGGTCACCTAGGTACAATAACTATTTATCTGCTTCCACTATAATAAATAAACTTAATACATTATTTTTTACCGTAAAAGTTGCTACGGACAACGGGAAGTAAGTGAGGTAACTTACCTCCCTAGAGAAAATAGCGATTTCGAGTTAAAAATGCGTATTTTATGAACAAATAAATAGAAATATTTGATGAACATTACATTTTATTAATTATCATGAATGAATATTTATAGTAATTGTACAGTTATTACATTTAGTAACATTTATAAAATCTGGATAATTATTTCCCTCGCGTTTCTAATTGTTAGTGGAATTAAGATAGATTTTGACTTCGCGAAAATTACTGGAAGAGAGAACTTTTTATTTTTCGCTTTGTAAGGTTGTCAGAAACAACATATAAAAAGTTACCATAAAATAAATATCTGTAACTTTCACAGATTACTCTTCAAATGACAATTGAAACAGTGAGCGATATGGAAAATATCTTAAAAATTTAATATGAAAAATATTGAGCCCAACATTCAATAATTTTAAAAAATCACAAATTTTACTTTTTAGTCCATACTACTTTATAGATCAACAACTATAGTTGTAAACGTGATGTTGAAACTTTATGAGAGCACTTTTTAAAGCTTAAAATCTCTACTTTAAGATGCCACATTTAATTTTTCTTAAAGAATAATAGTTGAAAAAACAGAAAATAACAAAAAATAAAAATATTTCATGAAAAATCCGTGAAATTTATTGTTGGATAAAGTTTAATAATGTACAAAAACATTTTTTTTGTTCAATAAACCATCAAAGAGTAAGCTGACCTTAAAAAAGTAAATCGAGCGAAAGATATTTTTTTTATTTATAGTAATAAGAGGAAAATTGTTATAACAGCAAAAAAATAACGTTTCTTGATGAATTGATTTAATATTCATTTTTAAAACGTATATTCTGTATCTGGAATTGTGAATATAAGTTCTCTCTTATTGATGTAGACACAGATATGAGTTTGGGTGATGAAGCTAAGCAGTGAGCATACCAAATATTTTTTGTTACTTACAGTTTTATTTATTTTAAAAGCGTTGTTTTTCGTTTATAAGAATTAAATAATTATTATTATAAATGGTATAAGAACATGATTTTTATGTTTTCGGGTAAGCTGCAGTTNCACAGATATGAGTTTGGGTGATGAAGCTAAGCAGTGAGCATACCAAATATTTTTTGTTACTTACAGTTTTATTTATTTTAAAAGCGTCGTTTTTCGTTTATAAGAATTAAATAATTATTATTATAAATGGTATAAGAACATGATTTTTATGTTTTCGAGAAAGCTGCAGTTATCAGTGTGTTAAAAGGTGTATTAATCACATATATATTGATCCATCTTTAAAATAATTAATGAATAACTAAATAATAGGGGACGTTGATTTTGGTTTTGTAATTTTGTATTTAAAATTTTATGTGTTATTTTTTCAATTTTATTGGCTCAAAGCCTTAATTGCCCAGTTATTTTTGAAGAAGAGCAAGAACTCGATGAGATTTCAAAATTAATTATTTTGTAATAAATTTGTTCTTTAAAAAATAAAACATATTTTCAATAAAACCTCTTTAGCCATTTATAATTTTCATTTTCCGACTTAATATTCTTGTTCAGCGACATCAAAAACCCCTATATTGTCAATTTGAAAGAATACGATTTAAAATTCATTGAATTATTTTAAATGTTCTTAAAAAAACTATTTATTATTGTTGAAACAATTAAAAAACAATTAGCGTACAAAAATAAGTTTATAACTTTTTTTCTAATACTTATCTCCAAGTAATTTCAAAAGGTTTTAGGAAAATCCATGCTTCCCATAATTATTTCGAAATAATGCGTAATTTTAATCTATCTTGACTCCACTATGTCATATTTTTCTCAAAATGATTTGACCGCTCCATTTCAGTCACCGTAAGCTCAATATTATCTGACCGATCCATTAAAACAGCATGATGCAACGTACTACTAAAACCTGGAGTTGAAGTGTCATTGTACATAATCCTGTTGGCTATTTCATTTTTATTACTTAAACAGTCATCAACATAACTTTCTGCAATTGTGTCTGATTTCCACCTACCATGTCTCTTGATTGCTAATACATCAACCCCTGTATTAGCCAGTAACGTTGCCGATGTTCTTCGGAATGAATGGCCTGTATATGTTTCAGGATGTTCTAGTTTCAAAAACTGTGTAATCTTATTAGGAATCATAGAAAGGGTATTCTTGCCGACTGCTTGGTCTACTTAATAGCGCATAAAAAAACGTAAAATTTCAGTTTTAATTTCCAATCTAATCTTGATACATTTTGTGAGAATTTCTAAGTGAGAAACAGAACCCAGATGAGAAGTAATTGTAAACGTACATGACATACCATTTTTAGAATCTGGAATTGTAATTACAATGTCATCGAAATTTTTGATATTGACGCTGTCCAAAGTAAGTTTGCGTAACTCATCAGAACGGCATGCTCCTGCAATAGGTGAGTGGTTCACCCCTAAAAGGATGCTTCTAAATGAAGGTAACCGACAAAATTTTTAAAGTAAAAACCTACAACATGAAACTTTTTTATTTTATATTTATATTTTTCGGCGTGGTCATTGTTATAAACAAAAAAGTTGTAAAAAAATTACTCGCCGAATAGCTTTGAAAATAAACACTTTTGTTGTTTGACAAAAATTAGAAAAATGCTTCGTTTCCGAGATATTTACAATTTAATATGAAAAAAGTGGCGAAATCGACAAACTTTCGGAATTTTTTTCTCAAAAACTGCTGAACAGAGTTTAATTCTAATAATAATAATTAATATTAATAATAATCGGCAGATCTTCAACTTTAAGATATATATTTTTTTGGTATAGGTCAATTATTTTATTGAAGGTCTAAAGCGAGTAAAAAAACAGTTTACAAATAGTGAAATTGTAACTCTAGATCCATTCACACATGGATGGAAAATCGAAAATGGTTGTTTGGATTTTAATTATTTCGAAGCAGAAACTGCGTTAGAAATGCTTCATAAATATTTTTATTCATGAAGTGGAAAATGTTCTACGAAAAATTGTAACTGTTTATCATCGAACCTAGAATGCTGTGCAGTCTGTGCGTGCTCAGATGAATGTCAGAATGTTCCATCCGAAATTAATGATGAAACGCTTATTTCAACTCAAGAACTTGTCAAAAATAACGAAAAACTTATTATTTAAAAATTAAATAAAAAATAAATTAATATACTTTTATTGCTTTTAATATTTTTGTAAAATAAAAATAAAATAATTATCCTATACAATAAATTATCCAATAACTTTTTTATTTTTCGAGACCGCTAGGTCAATTATTATTATTAGGTTAATTTTACGATTTAAAAAGCTTATTTAGTTCAGTTTTGGAATAACTTTCAAGTTAATTTTGGCCATTTATAAAACCAAAAATCGAATATTTAAATTTTACTAATTACTTGCAAAAACCTTACTCAACTACAAAACCAAACAAAATGATATTTTGAACATTGATTGACCACGCCGAAAAATATTTAAAAAATATGTCAATTATCAGAAAAATACACTTTAAAATATAAAAAAGTTTCGTGCTGTAGGTTTTTGTTTTAAAAATTTATTCGGTTCATGCCTTTTTTTAGGGGTGAACCGCTCGCCTACAATGCCTAAGTCCGTCACTACCTTTATAAATATGTGTTATCGGGTGCCTGAACGAGAAAGTCGTTGACTTGTTCTCTTGTAAAAACGTTGGCCTTTTAAGATGTATAGCCGTCATTCTTACGTTTCAAAAATGCTCCCAGCTTGGGATATTTTGATATATCCACGTTCTCCTCTATGAAAATAGTCGACTTAATGAGTATTCAGTCACTCCACAAATTCGCCGGAACTTTAAAGTTCCTGACTTCTCCATGGAATATGCTATAGCATTGACATTTCAGAAACACCAGTATTTTTGTTCTGGCACCATTCTTTGAAATTTCTATATGCTCTTCCGACTTTTTGAATTTTATTCGAACTACAACACCCTTTGAATTCGTTGTAGGCAATCTCCTACTGTCCCGACGATTTTTTGGAGATTATGTAGTTGTGAGTGAAACAGCACTTTGTGTCGCTTCCAATACTTTTCTTCACTTTCCGAGCTCATCTTGAATTAAGAATATATATAGAATATGAATTACAAAATATAATTCTGACAGTGTTTTTTCAAACAACTAATTTTTATTGTTTATTAGGTTGCTATCGTTAGGATAGTCACCGCGCCTAAACGATCTTGGTTCAAACACTGTTCAAACGATTTCAACTATAAATTAAATTGTTGTATGTAACACAATTGCCTTATTTTATTGCAGTTTTCGAAAAAATATTGTTTGTATCTGGAACGCAAAACGCTTTTGCGTTCTCGAATGGATATTTTGCCTCGCTAAGCTCGTCAAAATAACTTCCATTCTTGAACGCAGAAGTACCTGCCATTTCGCGTTCTGGATACAAAAACAATATTTCACCTTTCCCCAAACTCTTTAGTTTATTTCCCTTTTTAATGGGAAGATGTAGCACAGTAATAAGGTATTTCTCCCCCGCCCCCGAATTCATATTCATTTAAAACTGAGGTCCCCCTTTTTTCGTTTCCGTGTGCGGGAAAGGCAGCTGTGATACCGTTCGCGACGTAATATGCCCGAGTTAGGCAAAACCGCAGCTTTTAGTATTACGCCAGCCATCCGCTGGATTCCGCTAAATGCTGGAAAGACCGACGCCGACGTACTTATGCTTTTAGTGCTCGCTTTTAGTGTATGCGTTCGGAGAAAATTTTGAACTCTTAACGCTCGGGAGGATATAGGGCATATTCAAAGAACTACACCTTCCTTTCTCAATTGACAGTATCGGGGATCCTGCGGTAGTTTCGGCGACAAGGGTTTGCTTTTAGGGTCGGGAGACGCTTTATTGGATGACAGGAATCAAAACATCGGCAAACTTAAACGTATCTCGTACAATTTGGCTTGTTGATTTACATTTAGCCTCTCTACACAAATTCCCTCGGATATAACCTTTAAAAGCAAACACATTAATTTGAACACGCCTTTTAGCGTTGTTCTTATAAAATAGGTTCCTAATAATAGTCCAATTTTGGAAATAAGCCTTTAAATCGAAATTTTGGTCAACTTACCTGAATTTTTGATATGAGTTAGTTTAAGGTATATTATAACAATAAGTGACAGTAATTTTTTGTTCAACCCCTGGCCAAGGGTGAAAGAAGATAAAACAACGAGGTTTTTCAAGATAACTCAAAATGGGTAAGGGCTAGAAAAAAGTATTCTAGCCTCCCTAACTCTGTTAATTTTAATAGTACAAGAAAAAGTCAAGAGGCCATTTTTATGTAGAATTGTTTACTTATCTTGAAAACCTCCTTTGTTTTATCTTTTTTCACCCTTACTGTTTTGTTTATAATAAGAGCTAGCACTTGTTTTTTAGGAGAAAATTTTACGATGTTGCTGCTACAAATAAACATGAGAGACTGGCTACCTCGAGCCCGGATATTGGTTTTATAAAATGTGCAAAACAATTGAAAATTACTATGACAACATAATCATATTTTTGGAATTTTATTTTTGCAGATACTGACTCTTTAATGAACTTGTGATACATGCACTTTTCATTTTCAGATTCTTTGCATTTTCTGCGTCTTTTGACACTAATTACACCTTTCTAGGTTAAGTTGAACGTTATGTCAAAATGTTACATATTTTTACAAAATTCACTTTAATTTTGATACATGGACTAATTCTCAGCTTGTCTGTCCTTTATATGCCTTTAGTTCGTTTTGGCATAAATTACTCTATCTTGTCATTTCTGAGCAAAACGTGTACGTTATTCAGACTCGGAAATACTGAGACCTACATTTAGTAACCTTACGAGTTGAAAAACTTTTTTTTTTTTTTCAAATGGAATGACCCATATTAACTGTCATGGGTGAATGCAAAATTGAATGCCCTTTCGACTGATATAAGGTTGTCCATACTTATCTCTAACAGTTTTCCAGAAAAATCAGGTTCTTTTCTAATAGTAATTTATGCGAACTGTGAAATCTGCAGGTTTCTAACTCTTGCGGTTTAGACACTATCTAGCCTCAGTTAGAGAGCTGAAATTGTTATTATCTCGAAAATGGTAAGTTTTAAACACCATGTACATTTAATAAACTCTACCTAATATTAACCAAGGAATTCAAATATGCAATAATACACAGGGTGTTCCATTTAAAATAACGCTCACGCGAAATGGAACACCCTGTAAAGCTAAAAATATTAAACTTTTATTAAAACCAATTTTTTTATAAATTTTGCTCTTGCAGGGTTACCGGTGAAACACCCTATATGAATGTACTGAAGTAATGGCAGTCAAACTTCTAACACACTGTAAATCAGAACAATGTTAAAAAAACACGCCTATAACGGTTGCAGATTGATATCTTTCCCCTAGTTCCATTGCAACTCTGACAATTTGTCATTAACAGACACACGAAAAAAACCTCCACTTCATCACAAAGAATCCAAATCGCTATCCAATTTCGCCAAATTGCAGCATTTGCTGGGTCCGAACAGTTGATTTTACAGCTAGGACTTACGCTGATAGTAACAATTAACATTTTATAGCCGCACTCAGCTCTGGTTTCTAGGTTTATTCTTCTACGCTGATAGAGACAGGGATTTGTTTTGGACCTTCGGGGAAAGTGGTGTTAACAATGCAAGTGGAAACGTTACAAAGTCGTTTACAGTATGATAATATGACTATGACAGATTTTATATTTTTAAATGTAACTGTAATTGCAATAAAAATTAGTTGAAGTTTAAATACTACCGAGAGGATCAATTCTAAACGCTTTCCTACTCGTACAGATTTCATACTTACCCAATGCGTCGCTTAACAAGTAAATTGGAAAGCGAAAACTCCCAACTCGATATCCAAGTTGTAATAAGTCTTTTGTTCGGCGAGAAACGTACGAGTTAATTTTTTCAAGAGGTATTGCGTGCCTGGAAACTTTTTGCAACATTATTGGAAACGTTTGATTGCTTCTATCCTGCCGGTTTCCCTTTCAGTGGCGGTTTTCTTACATAAAGGGTGCGAAATTATTTCATTTTTTGTGTGGCACACTCCCTGGAACGAGATTATCCCCTTTTGATACCGGATTCGCTTTTTATATCAATTCCCGACCCGCAAAAATAAGCTTGTGATCAGCTTTACATAAATAACAATTTAGTTTGTATCTTATTGCACAGCAGTGATTCACTGTGGGTGAGATATAAATACTGACATCTAAGGGAGGCGTCGTACGATTAGCAGCTGAAAGTGGTTATTAGGCTCATTCGATCTGAAATAATGAGATTGACTTGGTAGACTGAGACTTTTCTATATAACCTGATTCTCGCTAAGTCGTCGAGGTTAGCGGTCCTTTGCCAACACCGTGGAGTCCTGGGGGAGGATGAGACCCGAACAACACCGGAGGGATCTTTTTTCATCTTACTTCCCCTGAATGTTAACAGCTTTTTAATTACTTCGCAACCGGGTTAAGGCAGAGTTTTATAGAGAAACTAATTGGTAAGACGTCCCTCATTCTGATTGCGGTTATTAAAGAAGTTTTCGCTTTCTAGGAGGCCGGATTAGTGTTTTGTTGGGTCGCTTATAAAAGCGACAAGTTTTTCGCGATGTTTCGACGCGTAGGACGAGAACTAAAATACGGAATTATGTTCATAAACATTTATTTTGACCGATTTGGTATTCTTGTACATTAGAAAATAACTTTTTACACTTAGGTACACAGTAAACATTTCATTTATTGCTTTAAGAAACTAACTTTACCTTTTTACACATCACAAATCGTATAGAAAGACATTAAATTTCGTAAAATAAGGTTCTGATTGCGGCATTTGTAAAATCGCGTACGGATTTTCAAAAAATGGTGACGTAGGACGAATATTAACCTTGAAATATATATACTGTACAGGGTGTCACCTAACGAATGTTACATACTTCAAGGGTATAATCTAGAACCCAAAACGTGTTAATTTAACCAAACTTGCTTAAACGAAAAATGCCGCAAAATAGTTACAAGGTGTTAAAGTTTATTTTTCTATTTTTTATTTTCTCCTTAACTCAGAACCCAATTAACCGATATTTGACCAAAATTTGCTGTTGCTTAGTTTCCTTCATGAAGTATGAAGTGATTATGTTCCTATTAGGTTAAATCATACATTCATTACTACAATCCTTTGTAGCCCAGTTACTGTAGCTGAAAATATAGTAATGCCTCCGAATTTTTTATAACTGCATCGATTTTTCTCAAAATTTAGAATTAGGCTTATCTTACCCCCCCCCACTTCAAAACTTATATATGCGCTAGGTGTGCTTTTTGTTCTTAAGGGGTGAAAACCACCCCTTATTGGAAAAAAAGAAAAAATACAAATTTAAGCATTTTATGTAATCAAATCTTTTTTATTTGTGCAGTATGAGTAATTTCATGTGCTATCTAACGTGAAACTTAAGGAATCCCAAATTTCCAACCCAGAAAAAACTTCAAAAACCACCCCTTTGGATGAAAATAATATAAAAATTTTTTTTTCAACTTGAAACGTTTTAATCATGCATTTTTATCAAATTAAAATTGATTTCATGATTAAAAAATCTTTTTTATCGATTGCAACTTTTCAACCCTTGAAAAATACCCCTTCTTTCGAAAATAAAATGAAAAAATATGATTGAAAGAGTAGAAACATTTTAAATGTGCATTCGTATTAAATAAACATTTATTCCCTTATTATAATATAGTATAGTACTGGTTTATTCGAATATTCACATACTAAATACTTATATATACAAAAAAGATCTAAATGCAATATTCTTGTTTGACCTAAATTTTCCTAAAATTATCTCCTATACACGTGTTTATTTTTTTAACGATACTTACTTTTTAAGATTTATAATCGCACACAGGCTGATTTTGCAGGGAATTGTAAGGGCTACGTGAACTGTTGAGTTAATCTTTTTTAAGCTCTTCATTTTTAAGTTTGAAGGGTTTAAAGGGCTCGAAAAGGGTGGTTCTCTCATTCATATGATGACTTAAAATGGTCGATATCTCGATTAATATTAATTTTAAAGCAAAATCTTCAGTAAGAACAAAGCTAAATTTTTTTACTCTTGTATTTTTTCGTACACTCTGTAATTTTTAAGTTACAGCGTAAAAATCGATTTTTTTTCAAAAATTTGAAAAATTAACATTTTCAAAAATTAAGTTTTTTTTCGAAATCATGCTTTGTAAGTGAGCCAAAGACCCAGAACATATTCTTAAAACATAAATGAAGAAATCTATAAATGGATTGCATTTAATTTTAATTCTGTTGCCAAAGGCACTGATTTGTTTATTAATTTTTTCTTAAAAAAAATGAGACTATCATGTTAATTCGATCATATTTCCCTTAATTTTGATTCTAAATACTTTTAAAACAGCTCATTTTAAAGATTTTTTAAAGTACTTTAAAAAGTTTTTTTTTCCTAATATTTATGATTTTGGCGTTATTTAACGTTGGTTCCAATTTAGTTTATAGCTAATATATAATAATGTTTAAAAATCTATAACTCAGTTTATATCGCAATTAGAGAAAAACAAAATAATGCCATTAGATTTGATTTTTATTACCTTTCTTTTTCTTCATTACAACTTTTTCGTTAAATCCAATGGTTTCAGAGTTATTTGCAAAGAACTGTCCGAAAACAAGCACTTTTTCAGTAAAAAATCAACATTTTCAATGACGAATTACTCGGAAAGTATTGGATTATCCAAAAAACTTTATATAACATTTGTTACTTAAAATTGACTCTTCTATCGATTCTTATGGTTATTTTGGGCATAAAAATTTCCACCCACAAGAAGGGGTGGGAACCACCCCCAGGGCAAAAGCACACTTCCGCACTATATAAGTTTTGTTCCTTGAGGCATTCCCCACATTCAGTCAAAATTTCACGTCAATCGGTTCAGTTATAAAGAATTCAGAGGTAAAAACCCTGAGTAAGTGGACTATTGTGAATATATAACTTTTTTGTAAGTTTAAATTTTTACATGCAACTATCAAAAATATTTTATTCTAAAAAAAATATATATGTGAAAAGTTGAAATTATGCTCGGTTATGAAGAAATTGCAGAAAATATTTATTAACATGATCACTGCATACTTCATGAAGACAAACTAAGAACAGCAAATTTTGCTCAAATCGGTTAACTGGATTCTGAGTTAAAGAGAAAACATGAAAAAAAGAACATTTTTCGTTTAAGCAAGTTTGATTAAATCGGCACCTTGTATATTTGTATAAAAAAATATTGCAGCTTGGGAGAGCATTACTTTTTTCAAAGTGACTGAGCATACACCTTTTTTACAATTGCCACAAAATGTATTTAAAATAAAAGGTGACGAGCATGTTTCTTTCCTATTCAAGTAGATTTAGATTGTCATTTGTCTAGATTAAGTTTTAAACATTTCATACATCTACGGTTATTTTTATCTTACCTGTACTTTAACTAGGTAACAATGGCGGTCCATAGATTTGGATATAGCTGAGCCTTTTAATAAGTTAATTGAATGTATGTATTACAAAATGACACAAGACAATGATTTTATTGTGATACTGTATTGAAAATGTCCAAACATTTGGTAATATCTACAACAATCGAACAAATTTAGTTAATATGAAACAAACGTCAATAATTTAGAATTTATTTTAAATGTCGTATACCCATGACCGCCAACGTTCAACAAATCAAAATCTTTGGTTAAGTCTACAAATCTAACATTCAACAGTAGTTGTTATATTTATATTAAGTACTACGTAACAAAATAACATTAAATTTGACTTAGAAGACTCCTATGTATGTACAGTTTTATAAAACAGTAAAATTAGATAAAACATATGAAACATTGATATACAAAAATACTCGTATGCTCTATATTCTAAGTGGTACTCTAGTTATTATTTTATTTATATGTTACAATGGAGATATCTAGCATTTGTTAGCGAATCTAATCGGTTTCAGTTAAATGGTGGTGAAAGAAAATTTAGTTGATGCTCTAAAATTTCATCAAACCAGTTTCTATAATTATTCTTAATTGTACAAGATGTTTTTGTGTGGTTTTAATTACAAAACAAAATAATATCGATAAAATTTCAACACCCTGTTTGTCAGTAATAAATAAATTGTTTATAATCACCATTTTTCAAGTAACAAATTTTAATTTAGATGAATTTAATTGTGCAATAAATAGTTATAAGCGATGTAAAATATGTTTTGTTACAAAACATTTGTTCAGATAAATAATGCTGAATATACAGGGTGTTATTTAAGTACGCGGCCAGACTTCATGGGGTGACTCTTTGAAGTTTATATAAACATAGGTCGGTCTGGTAATATTTCGTTTTCAAGATACAGGGGTGTTTGGGCAAGTACTTAAATAACACCCTGTATATCCAGATATAAAAGTATTAAAATAATAAATTATCAGTTTAATATTACCGCAGCCATCTACAATTATCGATATCTTGAACTCCCACCTTACTCTGATTTGAAGTAGTAATTCCAAAGTAGTCGTAATAATAAAAATTAAGAGAATACTGATAAGTTTTTGAATAGTATAAAGTGGGTAGGTATCTGGAAAATACAATGCAATGCAAAATAAGTCAATTTAGACCAACTTACTATTTACTTACTACAACTTAATATTTTTCATGCATCAAACTTTACAACGATTTGAGATGGATTACAACAGAAGCTGGTATTATTTAACAAATGTATTGTACCCTACTGACATTTTGCTGGGTAAATATAAATTCCTGCTTAAATCCAACCGACTAATATCCCAGTGGCGTACAAATGTCGGTCCATCAAAAATTGGTATACAGTGTCATATTTTTTAATTTTTCTTTGGTGTATACATTGTTGTACACAAACCTATTTTTTTTTTGTATAAGCTTCGAGCCACTCTGCCTACATTAACTTATTTTGAGCTAACAAATGTCTAGTCTTATGTTGTTCCAGATAAAGAGTATATTTTGTACAGGAATATTCATATAAAGTCAACTCGTTTTTTACCTTCTTTGTATTTCTGCCTAGAAAAAAGAATAAAGACCAAAATTTCTAGACAAATGATATCTTATTTAAAATAAATAGTTGTTTGCAATGGGGATTCTGAAAAATAAAGCAAACAATGAACGATCTAATAAAGACCTAAGGGGAAAAACATTGTAGGAAGTTAATGCTACTGAGATGGGTAACAGGTGTTTATACAAAAACTTGTTTGCTTTTTTGTCTAGAACAATGGGGGAGGTATTACAAAACACCTTTTATAATACGTCATTTTCTCTTAACAGAGAATTTAAAGATTTGTTTAATAAATTAACAGCGGAAAACGTACCCACGCAATGGTTTCAGGGCAATCTTTGTAAAACATTTAATAAATAACATTCTACTAAAACAATATTTGTTTTGTATAAGTTTCTTATACATAATTTCGAGCTGCTTGTTGAGAAACATTTATATTTGCATTAAAAAAAAAAGTGGAATCTGTATGTCTTTTAGGTTAGATTTAATATAAAACAGATGGTTAAGGGTTGTGAAAACTATTACGATTTTACTAAGTCTATTACTATACAGGGTGTCTCATAATTAGCTGCCAACCCTGAACAGGCCGATTCTATGATCAAAACTAAGTCAAAAAGTTCATATGAACATGGGTCCAAAAATGCTTCCTAAGGGCACAGGGACCCATTGAAGAGGGAGGAATGGAAATAATTTTTTTGCAATATCTCTCAATAGCGTTGTGACAAATGAATGAAATTTGGTATACACAGCTAAATTTTGATGAGCAATTTGATGGACTAATCCATTTATTTCCACAAGGTCCATTGGGGTGGGTACGGGGGGCCCTTGGTACTTTGCGTGTGTAACTTTTTCATCTTTGACTTTTTAACAAATTGGACAGCAAATTCCGTTTTCCCGAACTGTTTTACGTTAAAAAGGTACTCTTGTTTCAAATCGTTATCTTTAACGGTTTCTGAGAAAATCGCTCTTGAATTAATCCCACTTTGGTCAATTTCATAGTAATTTAAACGAAAAATAATAATAATAATTTTCCTTTCCTCTCTTTTCCATTTAAAGGATTAATTTTTATTTAATTTAATTTTTGATTATTATTTTTTTATTAAAATTAGATTAAATTTAAACAAAAAAATTTTTACAGTACAGAAGTGTATTTTTAAATCATTTTCGAACTCTTTTTGATTTTTTTTTACAAATTTATATCTGTAAAAGTCTTGTGCATTCAAATATTTTTTTTTTTTGGATAAGTTCTGAATCACCCTGTATAGTTACATTCAATCCACTACGAAGAATTCTTACTATTAAGTAATAGATGGCGTGAAAATATCATAAAACCTCTAAACTTAGAGGTCTATATATTGTCATAATGAAAAAAGTAATTAAATTCCAATTTAAATTATTTGTAATTGAAATAATTTAAATTATGGTTCAAAATTTCATTATTATACAGAAGAAAATTACCTGTACAAATTCCAATCGATTTATTAGTAATTAACCATCAGAATTAACACATAGCAACAGACTTTGAACTTAAGCAATTGCAAGATTCCAAAATTGATTGCATTGAATCTGGATAACCGGGTGGATTAACTGGAAGTAGAGAAAAATGAGCAGTATCAAAGAACACTTCTCTTGTAGGTCTTAGAATGTTAAAAGTGTAAGTCTCAAATTAATTACTGAACTTGGAACTACTGAATTTTAAATTATATAGAAAATATTTAGCTCTATGTCCAAAAAGCATCCTACATCGCTGTCACTGTTACCACATTACTGATAGATTGAGGTTTGAAACGTCACGGGAGATGAAAATCTTCTACGTGTCAAAAGGTTATATCAAAAATTCTATTTAGAATAAAATAACAGAGTTCCTATATTCGTAATTGACACCTTAAAAACATGGGTGTGCAAATTTCCAAGATACGCCGCGCGCCGTATATAGTCCAATAAACCTTTAAATCGAAATTTTGGTCAACTTAGGTACCTGATTTTTTATATGAGTTAGTTTGAGGAATGTTATAACAATAAGAGATAGTAATTTTTTTTCAACCCCCCGGCCAAAAAGATAAAACAAAGGGGTTTTTCAAGGTAACTCAAAACGGGTAAGGGCTAGAAAAAAAAGTCGTATAAAAGTTGTAAAGCATACAATTCTACATAAAAATGGCCTCTTGACTTTTTCTTGTATTATTAAAATTAACAGAGTTAGGGAGGCTAGAAGTTAAGGGAAGATTTCAGAAATTAAAAAAAAAATCATAAGCAGAAAAATGAATGAATTTTGTAATTTTTTTTTCGATCTACTCTAAAAAATTTAACCTTTCTTTTCAGAGAAATAGATATATTTTTTAATTTTTAATAAGAAAGTTATAACAATTTCCAATTTGTTGTTCAAAAAACTGTTTTGGGAGGCGAATTTTGAGGGTGCATTTCACCCCGTAAATATGTTTTTCCGCCGATAAAAAAAATACTTGTCTCTTTACATTTTTTAGAGTAGATTGAAAAAAAAATTACAAAATTCATTCGTTTTTCTGTTTGTTATGATTTTTTTAAATTTCTGAAATCTTCCCTTAACTTCTAGCCTTCCTAACTCTGTTAATTTTAATAGTACAAGAAAAAGTCAAGACGCCATTTTTATGTAGAATTGTATGCTTTACAACTTTTATAAGAAATATATATACATATTTTTCTAGCCCTTACCCCTTTTGAGTTATCTTGAAAAACTCCTTTGTTTTATCTTTTTTCACCCTTGGCCGGGGGTTGAACAAAATATTACTGTTACTTATTGTTATAATATACCTCAAACTAACTCATATCAAAAATTCAGGCAAGTTGACCAAAATTTCGATTTAAAGGCTTATTTAATTGGACTAATAAAGGCACTCAAAATATTAAAAAATATATTTTTTTGACTTTAGCATCCTGTAGAATAAAAATCAACAATGTTCGAATAAGACATATTCAGATTAATTGTTAAACTTTGACATGGGCAATCTTTCGTTGAAATGTTTAACATTATTAATTAATCACCCTGTATACAGAATGACTCATAATTAAATTTACACTTTAGTTCTAAAATGACTCCTTTAAAAGGTGTTGAAATTCATAAAAAAAAATAGTATGTGTTTCTCAATATTTCCAAAACAACTTAACAGTTTGTTTTTAAATTTGGTGTAGTAAATGTTGCTCTCAAGCAGAATACTAAAAGTTAAAGATGTGTAATCACCACATCAGTCAGTGTCGCAACAGTTTTTTAAGGTTCAGTATAGTAGTATTCTATTGGTTCCTTGCAAGAGAGTAACAATCGACAGTTTCATTTACAACAGCAAATTTTAAAACAATCTGTTAAGCCGTTTCTGAATATTGAGAAAGTACTAGTTTGTATTTTATGAATTTCAACACTTTACACCTCTTTAAAGAGGCATTTTGGAACAAATGTTTTTTTGACCAATTATTATTTTGGTTCAGTGAGAAGTTTAGGTTAATTTTTTACCAACTAATTATGAAACACCCTATATAATTGTAATCAGAAAGAAGAGATCAATCCAAAAAGGCAAATATACAAAATAAAAATTTGATTTATACCTTTGAAATACTACAATGAACTGTTTTTTCATATTTCTTTGAGATCGCAAGAAAAATACCCAAAACTTTCGGCGTTACCATTTTTCCTAGACAGTTTAGCAAATTTAATAAAGCAGAATGTTATATGAATACTTCTGTACAAAAAAATAGCAGCTTCCATGCACCTTTGAATCAATCCAACCGTTTCTGAACTGCTGTCTGTACCACCTGTCCTAAAGGAGAACACTAACTCTGTTAGTTGTTACCGACCTACCTTTCCATAAGCGGTAGTCACAAGTCGACTCTAATTTCCGCATCCCCGCTTCCGGCGGCGGGTACCTACCGTATCCCGCTCCAATCTATAATTGTAGATGGCGCCACTTAAAGTTAGAATCACAATTTACATATCAGGTTATTACAACACATCTCCTAGCAATCGTGATCGTCGTAAGAGTCCTCCCGTTCCCTGATGAAGTTCGACGACGGCGTCCTGATGACGTACGAGCTCTCTGTGGACGCCGGCGTCAGCAGGGGCGTCCCCTGCAGGCTGATGGCCAGGGGCAGCGCCGAAGGGGTGCAGAGGCTCGTCGCCCCCCTGCTCTCATTGACCGACCTGTATCGCACCGGCCGAGACAACCTGGAAAAATACGGAGTTACAGAAATAGTTATTTTTTATAGAAAGTTGTGGAATACCACTTTTGTATAAAAAGAACATTTGAAAATGCAAAAGCGATTTCGCAACTGTGGATCAAGCAATATTTTTTCGGAAACTGGTTCGAGATAATGTTAAAATTGGTGAAAAGGGGGTAAATTACTGTTATTTCAGTTAAATAAAGTGTCTTTTTGCCACTTAGGAAACATAATTAAAATGTGAATATATTACGACAGTTTTCGAAAAATAGTTATAAAAGCAAAATATCAGATATGTTAATATAAAGAGTATTAAACAATATTTATTGGGTATTATGAAATTTAAAAAAGTAATGAAATGAACTCTTACGCCGAAAGAATCTGACAAGGATTATTTTTTATGGAAATACTTTTGCCTAACCAAAAATCGCACACTGACAAGAGCAATCATACAAAATACACATCACTGCACGAATAACTAATAATACTTGTTGTAGCTGTTATTTAAAATCATCGAAAATTCAAAAGTTGGCTATGAATTTAAACGTCAATCTCGACGATCAGGAAAAAAGTAATTTAATTTTAGTAATTGTTTGCTAAGTGTTTTGAAAATGGTCAGAAGTTTTCATTTCGCGAACAAATTGACATGCTATTAGTGTTAGGTTTCTATGAAATAAACTGCAGAAGTGTTAAACAATGTCTAAGAACTAAGAAGATTTCCAAATCGTGTAATCCCCCATAGAGAAACATTTTCTAGTGTTGAGAGACGGGCTAGAGAAACAGGCAAGTTTTTTAGTAGCATTTGAGAACGTGCTATTGTAATCAGGGGACAAGACGAAGAACTTATTTTGAATACAATTGAAGATGACCCACATATTAGTACTAGAATTCTATTTCGACAAATTGGTATATCGCAAACTTGTGTGCATCGAGTGATCAGAAATTAAATGTGTGGGCTGGAATGGTTGACAACAGAATAGTAGGGCCTTTCTTCTTTGAAGGAACCCTTACAGGAAAAATATATTTAGAGTTTTTACAAAATGACCTTGTTCCAGCGCTTGCAGTAAGTTTTCCTAACGATAATAACCCTGATATTCCTGATGACACCATATGGTTTCAGCAAGACGGTGCACCTCCGCACTATGCGCACCCTGTTCGAGATTTTCTGGACAATTGTTTTCCTAGGAGGTGGACGAGGACCGATAGAATGGTCCGCGAGATCCCCAGATCTTAGAGCCCTAGACTATTTCTTATGGGGCTACTTAAAGTCCAAAGTGTAACAAAGTTAATAGACCACAAAATTTAGAAGAACTCCAAAATTGCGTTATAGATGAAATACACGCAGTTACCCCAGAAATAATTCATAACGTGCAAGAAGAATTTCTACACAGACTTGCGTGTCAAAAAGTCGGTGGGTGGCAATTCAAACACTTAACCGTTAACCACTTAAGGTAGAAAACTTAATGAATTGTATTTGCTAGACAATTGCACGTTTGATTTTAAATAATCATAATCAATGCGATCTCCAAATTTATTTATTAAGCTTGGTCCGACGGAGCTAAAATAGGAGTTAAAGTTATTAGCGGTTAAAGTGTAATCAAAGTTTGTATTGTGTTCCTTTATAATAATATCCCGGACATCCCTAGACTTACCAGTTTTTTGACTAATAATGTCCCACATCTTTTTTGTTTTATTAGGAGCAGTGTTTATATTGCTATCAAAGTGCTGTTTTTTAGTTCTAATTAATAAATTCTGATAAAACATATCAATGTAAGTAATATCAGGTGTTATCCACTCATCCTTCCCGACACGATCCCTATTTTTATCAAGTTTTACCTTTTTTACAGGAAAACATACATTAAAATAAAATAAAAATGTGCTTATAAAATTTTCAAAAGATTTATCAGCACAGTTTTCTGAAAAAACATTGTGCCAAGACTCCATCGATTCAATCGTCATTTACTCGAAAACTTTCCTATGTAAGATGGCAACATTTTAATACTGTCGGATCGACAATGAAACGATTTTTCAGAATCAAGGAAAAAAAATAGGGGGTTGCTATTTAAAAAAAATGTTGATGACGTCATTACTCGAAAACAAATGACGGTTGAAAATCGCTTTTTATGCTAAAATATGTATTTTTTAAATTAAAAATCGACCCGTTCGATGATTTTTCCCAAAAAGAATTTGTTTCGTTTTTACAGAATTTATTCCATACTTTAGGCGAGTACTGTATAATATTCGTTTTTAAAAATCGTGTTTTCAATAAGACAGAAACGAACATTTTCTAATGATTTTTGACTGGTATGTCAAAATTTTGGAATAATTGATGAAAAAGGAATTTATTATAAATATCTCTACTCAAATATAAAGAGAAATGGAATAAGTAGTAAGTATTTCGTATAAAATTACCATAAAATAAATGCAACTTATAAAAATTGCTGATATCGCCGCTTTCGGTGAAATTCAATTAGCACAGCGCGTATTAACCTTGCCCCAAGACTCAGTTAATCTGTTTTACCGTCCCCGTTCCCCAGAATGATCACTTCCACGGACCTTGGCCCAACTAAACCGCGTAATTACGTGAGAAAAAACCTTTTAAAAGTTTTGCCTCGTTCGTCAGTGGGAGTTTTTTTTTTTAATAAAACTTGAAAACGATTCCACGTGTTTATGATAAATTGTCCTTACCTTTTCACCACGCGTCTGCAGCCGGGCTTATGAGTAATTATTTTTTACCGCCACCAGCTTAATCAATTGTGTGCGGTCGGTTGGGAACCCATTAACTCTTTTGTATCTATTTTTAAGATATCTCAAATTAGCGGATTTTCATGAATGAAAAGGGTGGTGGTGGGTTATGTATTAGATAATTTTTATTAAATATGCACCAAGCTATGCGGACAACTGGACATTTTTTAACTAAATGAGAATTTTTCGAATTGCCAAGGGAGTGGCTATATCCACTTAATTTTGAAAAAAAAAATGTAATTTACCTATAAAAAGCATATTTAGCAATATAAGGTAGATAACTTTGACAGAAACAACTGCTTTCCTTGAAAACGATGCAATTCTAGCGATTTCAAGAGTACCTTTTTTGTGTAAGATTTAGTTTTATACAGGGTGTTTCTGAAATAAGTTCCTTGAAGGCACGAAAATTAGCAACTTTCATTAAACAACTGATAGTCTAAGTGCTTCTGTTGTCGAGAAAATTGATTAAGAAAATTAACCTATATATAAGCCAACCCTGTGCATCTTGTGCACGTGCGTTGTGTGTTGCAGTAGTACTTAGCCAGCGTATAAAACTAACAATAGTGTGGCGTGTACTACGGGAACAATTATTACACCCTTCTCATGTTTAGGCATTAAATAACAATTATTCTCAGCCCCGTCTGGAATGTTGCCAGTGGTTTCGACATCAAATAACACAATATCCGGATTAAAAAAAAAATCAATAACAAACACCTTTTTTTATCTATTCAGATGTAATAATGCAACCATACACTACAGAAAACCTAACATCAAAAAGATTATTTTGTTAAATATCTTTGGGAAGCAGGGATGCAATACATTGTTTTTTGAAAAAGGCATGTCCTAAATTAGTCCAGTCGACAGAGGCCGAAAAGTTACTGTTGGTGACATTTCCTTGATAACTCGGAAATAACTACACAGGAATACTTTAAATTATGAGTACAATAACAGGGTAATTTGATGACAAAGTATTTTATCAGGAAAAAAGTTATTAACAATTTAATCGTGACAAAAAATTTTTTTAGTGGTTTTCTTTAAATAACTCAGCGGGATGACTTTGTACGAAAAAATGCTTAGGACATGATTTTCTTCGTAATAAAAATAGCTACAAAATGGCGGTGGTCCGATTACGAAATTTGCAATAGCAAAGCCGTGAGATTAAAAAAAAAAAACGGTATAAAACGTCAATTTTTTAAAGTTGCTGTAAAAATCTCAATTATAAACAAAAAGTGATAAAACTATAGTTCTATATATATACAATAATGGTGCTAAAGCCGAAAATCAGGAGAGCAAAACTTTTTGGTCTATAAGTTGTTATACATTCATCGGCATCTGAAACTCGAAACTTTGCCAAATTTGTTGGAAGTTTTGCTGACACTTGAAATTTGATATACACATAGTGTAAATATGCAGAAACCAAAAGTAATTTGCAAAATTCAATTATCTTCATTTTTGCAGCTTTGGTAAGGTTTTATACGTCACCTCTACCAACTGGACTAAATTTGTTTTTAGAAAATCACCTCCAGAAAAAGGCAATGGTGCACAGAAAAAAATTGATATTACACATGATTTTGATTTTATGACATCGTTAAATTATTATACAAGTGTTAAAACAACGAACAAAATAAAATCACTTTTAACAAATATATCATACAATATTTTTTGCAAAACTGTTATTAAAGAAAATGCCGTCTGTGGACTTGAACTCCAGATCTATCGCCTCCGTGTCGGGCGCGGTGGTACTGAGCCATCAAGTCCAGCCAATCGGATACTGGATAAACGGTAGTAAAGTAAAACAGTTGTACGTTGTTTAGTGTTTCTTAGTAACTATAATTGAAGCTGTCCTTAAATATTGTAAATTCTGTGGCTAAAAAAATGGATTTAGAAGAAAATACGGGAATCGAAAGTAATTTTATTATTCAATTGTACGTTGAAGAAGCCGTAAATAGGGTAACTTTAGATCTGTTGCCCTAGAAATGGCGGAAACAGTATGATATAACATATAAACGACTTATTGAATAGTGTAAAATGAAGAAATTTAACATTAAATTACATATTATATTTTAAAAAATAATACTATTATGCATATTACATCCAAAAACTCGATTCTCATTAAAATAAACTTTATACACAAAAATATGTCATTTCCTGAATCTTTTTACATAAAAATATTGTTTTTTAAGAAAATTGTTTATTGGTATCATTATGAATAATTATTTCTCGAAAAAATGCGAAAAAAAATTATTTTTTTTACAAAATTGATAGTTTATAACAAATTAATAATTAATTATTGCAAAATGGACCGAGCAGTTGTTATTATTTTCATGCACTACCCCAGATTAAAAAAAAACGTTAAAATTGGTCCACAATTACCGGAAATATCGCAAAATGTTCGAGCAGTTAAGATTTGAAGTCTGGAACGTTTCTGTCTTATTTCCCCCACCATATTCCAGGTGTAAAAATGTATTCAAGGACGTTTTTTAAAGGGTTAAAAATTACTATAAAATGCATTTTTTCGATATCTTTAACCGTTATTATGAAGTTTATTTATTCCCGAAATTCTTCTTAATGTTTATAAATAAATAAGTTATGAATTAAAAAAAAAACGCTGTCTCGGCTAAAAATGGTTCTAGAACTATTTTTTTTTTAATTCGGGAAAAATTACCAGGATTACGAATATCAAAGCCTCTTTAAAAAATATTCATTATTCGCAAAGTTATTAACGAAAAACCTTATAAACAAATTACACTATTTGTTTATACGCCGTTTCGAGGTTAACCTATGAAATTACAATTTCCAATTGCATATCTTGAAAATATAAGTCAAGACGAAACAAATGAGCCCTCATAAGGCCCTTTATTATAACACTAACAACCGCGTTTTTGCAATTGAAAAAATGTTATTTCTAATAAACAAATACAAAAACTCGTAAACAAATAAAAATTTTTTTACAAATTTTCAGGGTTTCTTAAGCGTAACAAAATACAACTTTTGCTGCAGTTTAGAGATGATTTATGCTCTTTTCTTCTATTTATAGCAAAATCAAATTTCGCTGGTTTTTTCAATTATTCAAACAAATTGTTAATGGATTTTAATTTAGCAGGTTTTTGAAAACCTATAAGTATAAACAAAAGCAAAAACTCCTGTTGGAGAGCGCTTTTTAATACAGCTACAAAACTCCATTTTTGGTAATTTTTACATTATAATCATTGTTTAAACGATGATCTTGTTGTTTTAAACCGAAATTTTTTGGGAAATATTATTTCTTTTTGCCTAAACCAACGATTAAACCACCCACCATGTCTCTGATTGCTAATACATCAACTCCTGTTTTTAGCCAGTAACGCTGCCGATGTTCTTCGGAATGAATGGCGTGTATATGTTTTAGGATGTTCTAGTTTCAAAAACAGTGCAATCTTATTAGGAATCATAGAACGGGTATTCTTGCCGACTGGTTGGTTGTAACATCTACCTGCTTGATAGCGCATAAAAAAGCGTGAAATTTCAGTATTAATTTCCAATCTAATCTTGATATATTTTTTGAGAATTTCTAGGTGAGAAACAGAACTTAGACGAGAAGTAATCGTAAACGTACATGACATAAGTACCATTTTTAGAATCTGAATTGTAACTACAATAATGTCATCGAAATTTTTTAAATTGACGTCCAAAGTAAGTTTGCATAACTCATCAGAACGGCATGCTCCTGCAATGGCTGACACCGTTACTACCTTCATTAGCAAATATGTGTTATCGGGTGCCTGAACGAGAAAATCGTTGACAGTTAAGTATAAGTTACCAGTCTCGAACTCTATTGCCAGCCCTCGCTCCGCTCGGGCGCAAAATCTTCCTCGACTAGTAAATAATACTTACCTCCTTTGTGACGTAAATAACTATTTTAACAAGTAACTTTATAAAAGTCAATTTTTAGTTCAATTGTCAATGAATTAAAAATATAATTTTTAATGACGTTTTACAAGAAAACGTTTGTGGCATTTTAAATTAAAACGTTCCTGAGTAAATTAGAAAATTATTAATATGTTCGAAGCTATTCGGTACCTCAGTTCGCATCAACAAACCCCTTGTCCTCCCAAAATAAACACCACAAAATACCAATCCCTTCCGCTCCACATCCCCCCAGCCACAACAAAGCGATCAGCACGAGGAGGACCCGGTCCGAAAAAACCGTTCTCATATTTTGATAGGCGCACGTGTTATTTACATGATTACTATCGACTACTATTAAGATCCCGAAATCATCCCTCCCGAAGGCAAGACGGCGTGGGAGACCTAATTTATACACCAACTGCTACAAAACAAATTCGACCCCCGAACGGCACATGGGAGATAAACAACCTGGCCGTAATTATCGCCCAGACCTATATTAATAATGCCGTAAGTGTGGCAAAGGCGAGCCGTTACAGCTAATGCGACTAATATGTCCCTTATCTTGCCGCCATTCATTACTAATTTGCTAATTAGTGCCCGGGTATTTGGCGACATAACGTAAAATCATTGCTCGTAGTCATTAAATAATGTAGGTTATCTGTTTTTTTTTTCTTGAGTCCAGAAAATAATGAAGGAGCCACTCCAGTCAATGAAGTGGATACAAAGAAAGAAATATAATAGTTGTGTGACTAAAAACACCTAAAAATACTCGGAAATAAGTTGAAGATACCCTAGTATCCGAAGAACATCGAAAAACTTGAAAACACTATTAAATTGACGTATTTTTTTGTTATTTTATCTAAGCAATGAAACTTGTATACATTTGGTTCTTACTTGATAAGGTTTGTGGTTTTAAGTCTCACAAGTTTCCTCAAGGTTCTACACTCGGAGCCTTACTCTTTGTTTTGTTTATAAACGACATCATAGCTGACTTACAAGTACATCAATTAATGTATGCAGATGACCTTAAGCTATTGTGCGAAATAAAACACCATCACCGATTGTTGTAGGTTACAGAATACACTGGAAGTTATTTAAAAAAATGTCCTATTTGATTATAAATTAAATAGATAATATAACTTTGCATAGACCTGATTAGATAAAATACATACCTTGGAATTACATTTGACCCGACTCTTATCTTTTCTGCATTCAAGAAATCACCATAAGAAATTCCAAAGACTGTCGATAATTGTACACTACGATTGCTATACATTAGGTACTCTTATTCGTTTTAAATAAGAATATGTATGCATCAGTAGTCTGGAGCCCAACATATGCTAATCAAATTACAACTTTGGAAACAGCACAGTGTAGGTTTATGAAATCAGATGGTACATACATATCTCCCTCAGGGTTTTCCCAGGATTTATTACCTGAGTGTTTCAACATTCATATTCTTTCTAAAAGATCTGTTTCTCAAGTCGTGTTTTAACAGGGTGTTAGAAAGAAGTTTGACTGCCTTAATTTTAACAGACGATAGAATACATTAAAACAAACAAAAATCTTATGTGACATGGGTCCTAGACTTAACCATTTCCGAGAAAAAAATCCCTCAAAATCTCCAATTTGATGTATGATGCTAGTTTAATTAAGGAATATTGACATAACTGCGTCCATAGAGGGTGGTCCCAAAAGTATCCGGCCTGACCTAGAGATGGCGGTAGTTGCTTGAAAAATATCACTGTCTTAAAAAGTACACAATCTATAAGGCATATGTTTCAAGTTTGAAGACGCCATGTTTTTTAGTATTTGTTTGACAGCCATCAATAGTGAACGTTTTCAGTGAATTTGTGAAAATGGAAAAAATTGGTCATCGTTATGTGATACAATAGTTTTATTAGAAAGGCCTCAGCCCAACCAATATAAAAGCTGAACTAGATTCTACTCTGGGCGAGCCTGCTCCTTCGTTTACAACAGTAAAATATTGGGTAGCAGAGTTGAAACGAGGCCGCGCGAACTGCCAAGGCGAGCATCGCAGTGGTCGACCAAATGAGGTGATGACTCCAGAAATGGTGAAGAAAATCCACAAAGCGGTACTAGATGATCGTCGACTGAAAGTGCGCGAGCTAGCAGACATAGTAGGCATTTCAAAAAGTGCGGTACATCGCATATTATCTAATAATTTGGACATGAGAAAGCTGTGTGCAAGATGGGTGCCGTGTTTGCTCACACTCGAGCAAAAACAGTGTTGTGAAGATGTTTCAATTGAATGTTTAGCGAAGTTTCACAACAACAAAGCAAGCAGAATTTTCGCGCCGTTTCATAACCATGAATGAAACATGGGTCCATCACTTCACACCCAAAACAAAAGAACAATAAAAACAATGGACTGAAAAGGGAGAACCGGCTTCAAAGAAGGCGAAGACCGTTCCATCTGCAGGCGAGGTCATGGCATCGGTTTTTTGGGATGCGCCTGGGATAATTTTCATTGATCATCTTGAAAAAGGAAAAACTATCAACGGCGAGTATTATGCGAACTTATTGCAACGTTTGAGCGAAGAAATCAAGCGAAAATGGCCGCATTTGGCTAAGAAGAAAGTGCTATTTCATCAAGGCAATGCACCAGCTCACACATCCGTTATTGCAATGACCAAAATTAATGAATTAAAGTTTTAATTGCTTCATCATGCACCCTATTCGCCAGATTTAGCCTCCTCGGATTATTTTCTGTTCCCAAACTTGAAAAAATGCCTCAGTGGTCAAAGATTTTCCAACGATGAAGAAGTGATGTCGGCAGTCAATGGCTATTTTGAGGAGCAAGACAATTCTTATTATAAAAAGGGTATCGAACTTATTGAACATCGCTGGGAAAAGTGTATAGAGCTGAAAGGAGATTATGTTGAAAAATATAATATATTTTTTTCCAAAATTTTTGTGTTTTCTTTGTTGAGTCGGCTACTTTTAAAATACAACTTTTTTTAACTTCTTTATGCTTAATTCTAAAAAATAATTAGCGTTGTAATAAATTTAACATTCGATAAAATTCATATCGAGCAATGTGACAAAGGCGCGGCAGTTAACACGAGGTACTAAGCAATATGCAATTCAGTGGTATTGTCCTGAAAATTACAAAATGTTTCACATTAATAGTTGTTTACATTTTTTCCGTAGGACAAGTTTGTCGCGTGCACACGTGGTGTGCATCAGCTGTAGCGTTAGGTTATGCGCTGTTGTCACGTTGTGATGAAACCCCCAATATTAATACTCGCTGTATTTTCAAAACTGTTAATCTTACGCCCCTGTAATATACAACTTTTTTGTTCATTTATGATTACTCTATCTCATGCTGAAGTAATAATAAGGTTCTCCATAATATTTTGACTGTCCAGGTGTTTTAAATAACAATCAAATTTTCGGACTGCTTCCAAGAACAAATATCTTGAAAATTCATCAAAATATATCAATGTTTGAAGTACCACAATAGTGTTGTTTGTATTTGTGGAAATACAACAAACATTTTGCTACTACAAAAGTGAAAGTAACTTCTGCAAACATTACTACCACTTATGTGATGTTTAATTTGCTTTAAATTATATCAGGTTGTGTGTAAGAGCATAATCTACAGTATTTTTCGTTTCACGTAGTTGTTTACGTCAATCAGCAGAAATTTTAACACGATATGAGGAATTATGCGACTCGGCATTAAAGTATAATCGGTTTGTCCTCCTTTTCTTTGGCTATTAGGGTTGCCCCAGTCTCCAAGGGATAAGTCCCTTTTATCGAGGCGTAGAACAGAAAATCCTGGTGTTCGTCAAATATTCCATTTGCATTTAATCGATATTCCACTTTTCCCTTCGCGAAATTTCATTAGGTGCCTAATTAAATCACTGATCATCTCTTCCTGGATATAAAAAGCTGCGCAGCTAAAGGGACTGCACTTAAAGGGGTCTTAGATATTAATATTCACATCCGATTAACGATTTGGAGCTGAACGGGATTCGAATTAGATTAAAAATTGTGCGATTGTATTTTGAAAGATTTTTGGGAACATCCGAGGGGACATCGTTGTAACAAAGAAAACGAGGAAACAATGTATCTTGAACATACTTCCATCCTCTGAGATAAGGACTTAAATCAAAGCGACGTCTTTCTCAAAAATTAAACGTCGTTATTTATGAAGACATTAGGTAGATTATAAATTATTTATCGTTGTTTCTTGGACCGATGCAAACCGAATAGGAAGCCAGCCGCCGTCGCCGCATTTATAGTGGTTTTATGTTGCAGGGGCTCTCAGTTTTATGAGAAACAAATCCAATTAGCTCTTTAGTAGGTAAATATGTTTGTTACATTGTAACAGCGGGTGGCACATTCTGCTGTGCTCTAGCAAAGACGACCTTTGGATCGTTACACATAATTCATTACTCACAAGCGAAATATTCGATCTTAGACGGGCATGAATTACGGAAAGCGTGTTGATTCTCATTTGTTTTTACAAAAACTAAGTTGGGAAGTTAGTTAGTTAGCTTCCTAACGACATATGTAATAGAAAAGTCTTATACCAAAAAGTTCTATTTTTGCGTTTTTTTTTTAGTAAATTTAAATCTAATTGTGTGTGTCAGCACCTTCAAGTATATGGTTTCGCAATTCTTCCACCGTAGTAAGTGGACTATTGTAAACCAATTAATTGAAGTTACTTCAAAGAAAAAAGTCCATTGGAGTTAGATCGGGTGACCGAGGTGACCACGACACAGGACCAAAGCGTCCAATCCATCGCTGAGGAAACATTTCATTCAAAAGTTTCACTACTTTTCGAGTACTGTGTGGAGGAGCCCCATCTTGGATAAAACATGCGCGCCCGAACTTGTAGTGCGTCATCGTCCAATAATTCAGGCAACCAGTTCTCCAAAAAGTCAGCTTATGTTGATCCATTTAGTTGTCCTTCAAAGAAATAGGGACCCACAAGTACATCGCCTATTATGCCAGTCCAAACATTTACCGAGAACCGATGTTGAAAATGAGTTTCTCTAATCGCGTGAGGATTTTCATCGGCCCATATGTGCATATTATGAAAATTCACTTCATCACGGGTAAATGTCGCCTCATCTGTTACACAATCATAAGCAGGATTGACACAGTGCCGTTAAAACCATCTGCAAAATTGTATTCGTCGATCACAATACGGGGGTAAAATCTGTTGAACTGGTTGCAGATGATAGGAGAGCAACAGCTGGCGCCTTAAGATACGGTGTACGGTACGAGATGAAGTTCCTACTTGCTGTGCGAGTCCTCGAGTACTAATTGTGGGGTCTTCGTCAAGATTTTCCAACACTGCATCTTCAACATTAAGATTCACTTGCTGACCAGGTCCTTCTTCTCGAGGAATAACACTTCCCGTATCCCGCAGCCGTTGAACGCACTTTAGGACTGTACTTGCACATGGGGGGTGATCTTGTGGCCATCGTTCCCGGTACAACTTAGTCGCTGTGAGCGCATTTTCTCCGGCTGCACCATACACTAACACCATATCTACACGTTCGAAAATATTAAATGCATTGTTTTCTCGGTTCATTGTAAAACTAGTTTGTGCACAAACTAAAAAATTAAGCAAAGTAAGAAATAAGAATCTCGTTTTTAATGTATCGGCACGCTATTCTTATTTTTTACTTCTTTATAAAAATTACACTATCACTATCGTAGAATTACAAAATAAAACTTTTGTCTGGAATCTTTCACTTTTTAACACTGATGGGTCGATGGACGATGCTTAATATTTAATAATTAAGTGAATAATGAATTCAATACAAATACAAAATCAGTTAACTGCACAATTTTTTTGACAATATAACCTAACCTTCTATTAGTATTATTAGTATTTAGTAGACCAGGGTCGGTAATTTTTGAAACCAAAAAAAATTATAGTAGGATGAATCCCTTTGGAAAAGAAAGAGAATATAACAGAAATGAAAGGAAAAATAATTTACGGGCAATCTGAGGTCGGGAAGGGGAAGGGGGTGAGTTTTTAAGGGTAAAAAACGGTTCCCCTTGATTTCCGGAAAAACTACAAGTCTTATGGAAAAAAGTTAAATGGCAAAGTTGTAGGTAATAAAAAGATCTACAACTTTTGTATTTACACTTTTTTCACATAACCTCAAAATTTATGTGAAAAATTCAAATAACCAAGTTTTTGGTTTTTAATTTTTATCTTTTAAAAAAAAATTTTTTTTTCACGAAATTTGGTGAAAACTTACCTATTTATGTCCCAAACACGCTGTAATTTTTTTGATTTGAAATATTTATTTTTTCACCTTATTTTTACTTAATATCGAAAAAGCACCCTAATTTTCAATCGAAAATTCTCACGTCAAAATATCTGCTTTTTTAAAAACGTCGGTGGGCTTTTTCTTCGTTGAAATCTCTACTTTCTGATGGTGAAAAAAAAATATACATTACTATGGTAAGTTTTCTCAGGAAATGCAAAGAAACGAAAGAAGATTCTACAACTTTCTCAAAATATTGTAGATGTCTTATTAAATATTAACTTTATTAACTTATTTGGTTGTTAATTATAATAGTATATTTCGACTTGTAATTTTTTTGTTTATCAATGTAACATGGAATCTTACGTTTTTCGAGTAATTAAAGTGTAAATTTTAATAAATAGCTCAAAATTGTACATAATGATTAGAAAAAAATTTTCGGATTCTAGTTCGTTTCTTTGCATTTCCTGAGAAAACTTACCATAGTAATGTATATATTTTTTTACACCATCAGAAAGTAGAGATTTCAACGAAGAAAAAGCCCACCGACGTTTTTAAAAAAGCAGATATTTTGACGTGAGAATTTTCGATTGAAAATTAGGGTGCTTTTTCGATATTAAGTAAAAATAAGGTGAAAAAATAAATATTTCAAATCAAAAAAATTACAGCGTGTTTGGGACATAAATAGGTAAGTTTTCACCAAATTTCGTGAAAAAAAAATTTTTTTGTAAAAGATAAAAATAAAAAACCAAAAACTTGGTTATTTGAATTTTTCACATAAATTTTGAGGTTATGTGAAAAAAGTGTAAATACAAAAGTTGTAGATCTTTTTATTACCTACAACTTTGCCATTTAATTTTTTTCCATAAGACTTGTAGTTTTTCTGGAAATCAAGGGAAACCGTTTTTTACCCTTAAAAACTCACCCCCTACCCCTTCCCGACCTCAGATCGCCCGTAAATTATTTTTCCTTTCATTTCTGTTATATTCTCTTCCTTTTCCAATGGGTTTCATCCTACTATAATTTTTTTTCACTTTTTACCATTTTTGAATTAAGCACTGGTCTATAGATTATACCGACTTAAATTATAAGGTTGCATTTCGGGTAGCATAAAACATTTCCAAAGTTTTTAATAAATAACATAGGGTCGACCTTCATTTTCGTTGAATAATTGAAAAACGCGAAGATAGAACTTTTTCTTATAAGAGTTTTCTATTACATATATCGTCAGGAAGCTGTAGTTTAATTTTTATAGATTATACACGCCACACCCTGTATACTATACACACTTATACACACATGAAAACAGTCAATGTTACGACCACACAGAGCGCTACGGCTACGACAAGGACAAAACATCTACCACTTAGAAGCTGTTAGAAAGAGAACACGCGACGTCGTTAGAGCTAACGATATTCACCGACAGATGGCTGGGACGATCACACACACACCCACCACACCTCAGACTTACGATTTCGTGTACCGACACCTCCTGTCGTGCCTAAATGGACATGGACGAGAACCTGGCGCTGGAAAACGGGGTGATAGAGACGTACCTCTGGCAGCGGCACAGCAGCAGCCTGATGAAGGCCGCCCTGAAGGTCTTGTTGAACACTGTGTAGATGATGGGGTTGATGGTGGAGCTGACGTAGCCCAGCCACAGGCACACCACCACGACGTGCTGGGGCACGTGGCAGTCCGGGCAGGCAGCGAAGAGGATGTTGAGGATGAAGAAGGGCGACCAGCACAGAACGAAGGTGAAGAACACCAAGCCGAGGACTTTGGAAGCCTTCTGCTCGGTGGCCACGGAGTTGGCCGCCATGGTTTTTCGCTTCACGCGACCCGCCAGCAGTCTGGAAAAAAAATGGTAGTTAATATAGGACTGCGGAGGCATTGGAGAGTAATGCTAAGGTCACACGTTGCGCTGTGTTCATTATGTTTGCTAAGTGTATAAAAAATAGCTATTATCGTTTTAAATGCGTGTATAATACTCGCTTAATGTTTATAATGGTAGATAGGATAGGTTTTATGAAAAATATTTCATGTTTCACCTACTTCTTACTTATTATTGACTTAAAATATCTAAATAATTTTACCTACAAGACTACAAGTAACCCACAAATTGTAAAAGCTGTTAATATTCCTCCCTAGGTATTATAAAATTCACTTAATTATGAGCGATGTTCTGTGTGACCATTTCATTTAAAGCTAGGGTCACACGGAGGGCTATAATAGCTATGTTCGGTATGAATTTTAAAAATAGTTTAAGCGTTACATTATTTGAAAACTGATAGGACAAGACATTTTTGTATCAATATCGTATTCAGCGAAATTTAAAACTAAGGACAACTATTAGACCAGTGCTTAAGCCTTCAAAACTGGTAAAAAGTGAAAAAAAATTATAGTAGGATGAAACCCATTGGAAAAGGAAGAGAATATAACAGGAATGAAAGGAAAAATAATTTACGTCCGATCTGAGGTCGGGAAGGGGAAGGGGGTGAGTTTTTAAGGGTAAACAACGGTTTATCTTGATTTCCGGAAAAACTACAAGTCTTATGGAAAAAAGTTAAATGGCAAAGTTGTAGGTAATAAAAAGATCTACAACTTTTGTATTTACACTTTTTTCACATAACCTCAAAATTTATGTGAAAAATTCAAATAACCAAGTTTTTGGTTTTTTATTTTTATCTTTTACAAAAAAATTTTTTTTTCACGAAATTTGGTGAAAACTTACCTATTTATGTCCCAAACACGCTGTAATTTTTTTGATTTGAAATATTTATTTTTTCACCTTATTTTTACTTAATATCGAAAAAGCACCCTAATTTTCAATCGAAAATTCTCACGTCAAAATATCTGCTTTTTTAAAAACGTCGGTGGGCTTTTTCTTCGTTGAAATCTCTACTTTCTGATGGTGTAAAAAAAATATACATTACTATGGTAAGTTTTCTCAGGAAATGCAAAGAAACGAAAGAAGATTCTACAACTTTCTCAAAATATTGTAGATGTCTTATTAAATATTAACTTTATTAACTTATTTGGTTGTTAATTATAATAGTATATTTCGACTTGTAATTTTTTTGTTTATCAATGTAACATGGAATCTTACGTTTTTCGAGTAATTAAAGTGTAAATTTTAATAAATAGCTCAAAATTGTACATAATGATTAGAAAAAAATTTTCGGATTCTAGTTCGTTTCTTTGCATTTCCTGAGAAAACTTACCATAGTAATGTATATATTTTTTTACACCATCAGAAAGTAGAGATTTCAACGAAGAAAAAGCCCACCGACGTTTTTAAAAAAGCAGATATTTTGACGTGAGAATTTTCGATTGAAAATTAGGGTGCTTTTTCGATATTAAGTAAAAATAAGGTGAAAAAATAAATATTTCAAATCAAAAAAATTACAGCGTGTTTGGGACATAAATAGGTAAGTTTTCACCAAATTTCGTGAGAAAAAATTTTGTTTATGTAAATTAAAAACAAAAAACCAAAAACTTGGTTATTTGAATTTTTCACATAAATTTTGAGGTTATGTGAAAAAAGTCTTTTTACTACCTACAACTTTGCCATTTAACTTTTTTCCATAAGACTTGTAGATTTTTCGGAAATCAAGGGAAACCGTTTTTACCCTTAAAAACTCACCCCTTCCCGACCTCAGATCGCCCGTAAATTATTTTTCCTTTCATTTATGTTATATTGTCTTTCTTTTCCAATTGGTTTCATCCTACTATAATTTTTTTGGTTTCAAAAATTATCGACCTTGGTCTATATGTTCGCTATGATTTAAAAAAATAGTAAGTGCATATATGTTCATTATTTTGATAAGACATGTGACAAGATATTTTCACAATATCAATATTGTACGTATTCCGCGAAATTTAAAAGTAGGGTCACACAGCTATATTCGCTATGAATAAAAAATAGTGAATGCATATAATACGTACACTATTTTGATGAATATGATAGATATTTTTCAAATATCGATATCGTACGTATTCACCATGGTACCTATGTGGTCCTAATATTTATTATCACGTAGCTATCATAACTTTATGTGTAGGATGAGCATTAGTGTGACTTTTTCTTCGTTTGTATAAAATGTGTAATTTTATACAAACTTCAAACTAAAATTTCAACAATTTTGCATTTGTGGCTTGTCATTATTTCACACTAAGCCCTTTAATTGTCAATCAAATGAAATCAACAGAATTTCTAAAATATTCAGTGGCGGCGAAATTCTTGGATTTGGGATGGAATTTTTCAATTTATCTAATTATGTCACCAGTCCAAGTTTGACTAATATTAGCGTATTTGTGGTGCTTTGGAAAGACGTAAAACACCATGTAACTGGCAAATGAAGCAACTTTAGGCGAAGGTATAATAACCAAGCGTCATAGCGTCAAGATACACTCTGTGTTGCAGAAGTGTGAGAATCCTATATTTAAAAAAAAAATCTTGAAACTGTCGCTTTTATCGAATTTAGCTTGATCCGAGAATTAATTTGTCACACTTAAAATAAAAAATACGTGAAATACATAAAAAAACGTTCAGATCGGTCTTAATTTTTTCATGATTATCCGTCATACTTGAAAATAACCAGGTGTTATGACACTGGGCTGTCATTATTTAACAAGCCATAAATTGTTCTGTAAGTGTTACACGTATTCTGTAAAAAACGTTAAGTCAAAGAGTAGTCTCTAAATTAAGAATACCCTTGCTGGACAATTTTGTTAACGCCTCGTACATTTTACGTCGCACGTGCTGTGTCCGGGCCGTCATCAAAAGAGCATAATCCGGATTCCGACAAATCTGCCCGAGATTATCCCCCCTAACAAGACGTTCCTGACCACAGTTTAATCATCAACTTTCGCCATAAAGGCGGCCAATAACGGCCGTCCGCATTTCCCGAACTGATACCGGTATAGCGATGATGAAGCTCCGGCAACGAGGCGCAATTCCCATAAGTGGCTCCATTTGGAACATAAACGTCGGCGGAAGCCGGAATAAATCACACCCATTCCTAAATTTGGAGGGCCCAAATGAAATTGCACTCCGTGTAATGTCTTTATTACAATGTTTTAACCTACTTGAATTTAGAGGTTATGTACGAAGTACACCGAGAAGATTATAGGTACTAAAAATTTACACAACTGTAGCACTTTGCCTATAGTTTAAATAGAAAAATGACTAATGATAATAATTTGATGATTATATTTTGAAGAATTATTATAAAAATATTTTCCAACTTATTACATTTGTTGTTGTTGATTAATAGTGTATTAAACATGTTTAGAAAAGGAAAGTTTAATAAAACTGCCTTTCTTACGAGAAATGTTTTTTGATTTACGAGATCTTATTTTTTCTCATTTTGTGTTAGTAGGTAATTATTCGCAAATAATGATTGATATAAAAGCATTAAAAAGTTAGAAGTTAAATCAAAAAACGGTTTATCGCTAATAAAAAAAAGCTTGAACTCCAATCGAAAAAAGTTAAATAAGAAAGTGGTAGCTATTAAAAAAAACCTATCGATTCGTATTTTTAAATATATGATTGCTATATTACTTTTCGAGATATATCGAAAAAACCGTCAAAAATCATACTTTTTTTTGTTTTGCGCTGTATCTCTTGCAAATTAAGATTTTGAAACTAGCTACTTGCTGTAAATGTAGCCCTCGGCAAGCAAAAATGTGCCTTTTTTAAATTAAAAAATATTAAAAATTTTTCGAGTTATTTCGATTTTTCGAAAATCGGCCCTTCTTGTTCGACGAATATTCGTAGAGAAACGAATCAGGCCTCATTTTTTTCCTTAAAAGTTGTACTTTCATGCTAAAAAAAGTGATAACGATTTTATTCATTTCAAGTGTACAAAAAACATAACTTTGAAAAAAGTAAAAATTTTTTGGTCGAGTTTTTCTTGAATATCTTTTTCGATTTTCATTTCTCGATAATGTCGATTACAGGAATCGATTGCTGGCATTTTTACGCGAATTTAAAAAAAAACGTTGCTCTACGACCTTCTGGAGCCGATAATTTTTTTTTTCAAAAAATTCCACAGGCCGCTATTTAAGTGCTCTAACGTCCATTCTTACAGAGATTGAAGTTGAAGACTTATATTTTCAATAAAAAAAATACTGTGGTTCATTTTAGCCACTTAACGTAATGTAACGCTACTCGGCCGCTCAGAAAACTGAATTCGCGCGTTCAAAAGCGCTCTTACTTTCAAAATCTTCATTGTCTCGACTTCTGGACCGCGTACAAAAATCCTTTTGTACTTAATCTGGGGTAGCTCGACGATATAAACCAAAATATGACGTTTACGACGGCCTTAAAAGCATAATTACCTTTGGAAAACGTAATTTTCCTGTGGTCTAAAATTCTCTTATCTCTTGTTAACATTTTAATAATTATTTATAAGAAAAAATATCGCCATCATAAAACTTTCACTTTCTGAATTGAAGAGAAGAAGAATTGAAACATAAGAGTGATATATCTGCATAAGGTGAGAATATAAAAAATGTAATCGACGAATATTTTTATACCACGTAATTTTCTGTACGATAGTTAAATAAATATTTTGTAATACATTTATAATAAAAAGATATAATTACCATAAAACATTGTACTTACTTTATTTTATAAACAGTCATTAATTAATTATTGAAATGTTACCTATTGATTGGACTATTTGTGGGTCGAATTGATTCTAACAATAAGTTAAATATTAATTGTATAAGTAAGTCTTGCTACTGAAAACAATCGTTCTGAAGACATTTTAAATGCGCTCGAGACGCATCTTCGAGCTTACTTCCTTTAAAATCTTAGGAAAAATGCGGGAAGGTAGGTATATGAAATGTTTTGTAAGTAGAGGATGTCAAAAAACGTACTAAAAATTGATGAAAGTGTAATGCTATTGCTGACGTATTTTTTTTGAGAAGGTAAGCTATTTTTTATACATATTTTAGTGTTTTTCACACAATGTCTTTAGTTATTTTAAGCAAAATCTCTTAATCTAGTAAATATGGATATATCACCATATAAAAAGCTACTTGCCTTTTTAAAACGTCAAAATGACAAATACGACGCAATAAATCAAAAGTTTTGACTATGGAAACGTTACTATAAGAGTTTTTTGGCGAGAAAACCGCTAACCCGGTTAACTATAGTTTGTTGCGGTTTGACGTCTTGGCAAGAAATGTAGTTAACCCGGTTTGGCAGAGTTTGCCTAACCATCAAACCGGACTTGTGGGTTGGTATGGATCTTAAGTTAATATTTCTATCTTTGTTTATTTATTTTCTGTTTCATACCATCGTACCTAGTCACTACTTCGTTTTTTTAGAGGTTTGGATAGGTATGTTGTAAATAAAAAAAATTTCGTAATGGATCACTGCAAAAAATACAAAGTAATATTTAAAATTGATTATAAAAAAATAGTAATCGAAGATCCAAATAACTAATCGTAGATATGCATTTTCTATATTGTACTGTATAGATCTTTATTAACTTCCTTTTAGACGATACATTTGCGTTGGAATAGATAATATTTGTGAACAAGGTAAACCCATTTTGATTTAATAACCATCTAAACATTAACGTTATTTCATGGATGTGCATTTCAGATTAGGGATAACAACTATAGTATATAAGAAATAATTAAACAACTTGAGCTACGAGCACTATCATAGATTATAGGTTACGATTTTATTATTGATTAGAATTCCAAACCAAAAGAATTTTTGCGAGTTCTGTCAAATGTTAACTCAAACTCTTAACACAATCAAACTCGAGCTATCCGGGTTTGATGTGGTTTGGCTCGCCAAAAAAACCCTTATATTTTTACTAGATTTTTCTTTTTTTTCCACGAACGTAAAACTTTGTTTCAGCTAAGCCATTGCATGAACCAGATAGGTTGTTTATTCAGATTCAATTTCCTTTTTTTTAAATTTCGGTACGACCATTTTTCATGGTTTTTTTTTTCATCAATTTAAACGTTATTTGCAATAAAAATGTGAGAAAACCTCAAAAATTTTTTCCCATTTTAATTACGGTTAGCTCAAAAAACGTGATCCTTTAATTTTTTTCAAAAATTTGACTATTCGAAACAAAGAAACGGCTCGCTAGATCGAGATGAAACTTCACAGGGTTCTTCTGGGTATATCGAACTGTAAAAATCTTGCTTAACATTTGTCATTTCGTGAATATTTCTATATTAGCCGTCAATTTTCTAAAAAAACCATAAATTACCATTTTTTTCGTGTTTTCTAAATTCGTGTAAAAGATGAAAAAACATTTTTTTTCGAAAAGTTGCGGCAGCATGTTATAGGAACTTTATTCCAGTTTTCGAAACTGCCCTTCAATTCTCTGTACGACCATTTGTCGCCGAAATATTGATGACTGAAGAAAAAAGGATCCTTTTCCATTAAAAGTCCAATATTTCGATGAAAAATGGTCCAATCGAAATTAAAAAGAAAGGAAATTGAAGCTGAATAAACAAGTTATCTGGTTCATGCAATGGCTTAGCTGATAAAAAATTTTTCCAAGTCTGTGGAAAATTTGCAAATTTTTTTTTTCGCACCATTAGAATTGCATGATAACCGTAGCTTCTAAAAAATTTTGACTGAAAGCTCTAAAAACTAGAATCTTAGATCTTCAAAATGCTTTTTTAATTCCCGATACGACCACTTTTCACCTAAATACAGTCTGTCAAAAATCACGGAAAAATTTCGAAAATTCTTTTGATCCTTTAATTGTTTGTTTAGTGTATGTATAACAATGTTTCTGATACGTAAAGAAACAATTTTCTGTCAAACTGTTGTTTATTAAGAGTGACATTACTATTGGATAGCAAAGTGATATTTCAATGTGGTAAGGTGCCACTTTAGTAAACGATTTTGAATTTAGTAAAATAGTATTATCAGCCAAAATGCGAAAAATACTGTTATAAAGGTCAAACTCTCCCTAGTACTATATTTAAATGTTTATTTATTTATTTATTTATTTATTTCATGATGTTTTATTTCTTCCGTTTATGTCCTTAGAAGCTTAGATATCGTTCTATATTGTGTTTAAAAATTTAAGGAAATTTAGAGAAACAATAAAAAATGTGTTGTTATTTTGTAACGTCAAAGTTGTCAAAGTCTGTAAGGTGCCCTATAAAAATTGTGTTAAATAAAATATATTTGGTACAGCAGCAATTTTATATACGCAATTTTTTCCGTGTAGGTTGTTTCGAACGTATTGTATCATAACGAAAATTATATTTGGAATGATTAGAAATATATAACAGTAAACATATTATTGAACGAGCTGTCGCATATTGTTTATTTTTGAGAGCGACCATAATCCAAGTGCAAATTCCATGCATGAATAAATTATGGAATAATAAACAGTTTATAATGAAATATTTTAAATTTGCCGTAAATATGTATATCAAATTTAATCAATTATACGCCATGGTTTCCAATCATCACATAATGCAATTAAAACTAAAAAGGTCAACATTACTAAATTAAACAATCAAGTTGGCATGGAAATGTAAGTTGATAAAATGATGGCAGGTTATGAGATTAGTTAAATAGTGAATAAATAAATACCTGGTGTTTAGAAACAGAAACATTTTTTGCAAACAGAATCATTGTTTTTTAATACTTATCATAATAATATGAAGAAACATTTTTGGAACCGCTGAAACCGTTCAAGGCTAGGTTGGCTGTGTTTACAAGGTGCGTTGTACTGACAACGAAAACTGTTTTTGAAAATCGGTCTATATTTTCAAATACTTTGAATGTCACTCTCGCAGATCTTACCTTTGATATAAACTATTTATCAATTGCCACTGTAGGGACAAACACCGGGATCCCCTTTGTACATACATATATCGATATCTCACATTGTTAAAACATTTTATAGCAGTTTCTAAACCCAAAACAGCCGCGTTAGTGATGCGGATATTACAGCAAACTATTTTCAACTAATTTAAACAGAACACCTGATGGTTGCGTGCAGATCTGCCTAGATGAGGGAGGTACAGCGGTTTAGTACCGACATCAAAAAGGCCGATTGAGACCTCCCAGTTAACTATGTTCAACAAACTCCGGATACAATAATTCAATACATATTTTCATTTTTCAGAACATAAACAAAACATTTTCAGAACAGAAGAAATATATAGCGAAATGGAACACTGAAAAGCTGAAGGGTGAGTAATTTCGACATTATCCATAAGACGTCATTATTTTTCACGGTCCGTGGCTTATCTCATACTACGTCACAAAATTTCTAACCTTTAGGATCTATGTTTGTTTACATTCGACTTAACTAGTAATTTTGCATTTTTGCAAGCATTTAAGTAAATCTTTCATAGTTGTTTGGGTATTTTGTAGTAATTAGTTAGTTATTGATAATAGTTTTTAATAAGTTGATAGTGTAGTGTTTAATATAAACTATTAATTTACCACGTAAAAATGTCAGGAGTGAGGTGTAGTGTTGCAATTTGCAATAATAATTTTTATAGTGCTAAACAAGACAATTTAAAAATTTTATTTTGAAGACAAACTCTGAACGTGATCCTCAAGCAGAGCTATTAAGTTTACCATCAGAAAAAGACTTAAATAAAACAGGTTAAATGTTAAATTTCTAATTTAACTGATTGTACTCACTTCAAAAAGGACTAAATTTATTATTATTGTTGTATAACAAATTGATGTGATTGTTAGAAAAGCGACTGGAAATTTTCTATCGAAATGTGGTTTTAAAATTTTTGTAAACTTGACAATTTTTCTTAAAATTAAATGTTATGTCAAAAGTTCTGTGGGAATAACTTTTCCTCCTCTTCCTTTCATTTTATTTTTCCATTTAACTCCGAACACCGAAAAAAAAAACTCTTTCAAGACTAAAAACTACTGTATAGTTTACTTGTAAAAACTTATTAAGAAATTTTTAATTCAGAACATCAACTGTAAAAGGATAAATATAACTGTAGTTGGTATGTACAAAAATAAGCCTATTATAAAGATTTAAAATACTTTGGTAAGTTATTTGAAATTTAACTAAAGACAAAAGCAGATAGAATAAGATCATATAAATTGTACACAATTTTTATTTTGGAGGCAAGAGAATATTCTAACATTTTAGACTCAAATTACCCGTTAAATCATAATCATAACTGATTAAATTTATTATTTTATGTTAAAAGGAGCGTGGTACAAGAAAAGTGACAATTTTACATTTGCCTCTTATTTTCTTATAGGATATGCAATGAGTCAGAAAGAGATGACGATTGAACGAAGATAAACTGAGGAAATTGGTGACGTATTTGTTTTTTATTGGCTGATTGACTTATGCGGCGACCGTCTCTTGACGGACTGTGATTATTTCTTACATCGATTGACAGGGTCGAGCTGCCTTTAAAATTTATTAATAGTATATTATTCAACGAGCGTATAATAATGGGTATTATTCACGAGGTGAAGTTTACGGCCACGAGCCGCAGGCGAGTGGCCTAAATCACCGAGTGAATAATACCCATTATACGGGAGTAGAATACTATACTTTATCCACGACTACTAAATATTTTTGTTGAAGCTTTTTTTGAAATGTTTCGAAAAACATGGTATGTTAAGAAACAGATATATGACTCGCACAAATGAAGTCGCTGATGGCTCAGTGTAGATGCTCTTTCCCTTCCAACCGCGGGTCCCGGGTTCGAATCCGGTCTAGGAAAATTCATTTTTTTATTTTTTTTTTATATATACAGCACTGAATTGAAAATATTTAGTGGTTTACACGATAAAATTTTAAAAACGGATTGTTTGTAGCAGAACAATATAATATTATAGCTAAATTAAGGAAGCATCTGACAGTAGTGATTAATGACTCATTAATCACTGCCGTGATTAATGGGTATTATTAAGGTCGAGCAAACAGACGTATAATGGGTACATTATACAATAGTCGTGGATAAAATCTTTTAGTTACCTCAAAACATAAACAAATAGTGAAACAAACCTCAATAACAAACAAATTAAAATATTCCCCATTCCCAATTTAAACGACCCCCAGGAATTTTTATTTAAATTTTCAGACACAACAATAATTTGACAACTAACTTGACAAATGTCAAGTTATTTCAATTGTTTTTGGAGAGTCTCTGGTCATGGCCAATTTGATAACAGGTCTGATACGAGAAAAACTGCAAAAAATAGAAAATTGCAAATATCTCTAAAAGTAGTAACGGCAACCCTGTCTTGAAAGCAAATTTCAATCCGCATACGAGAAAGTAAAAAATACAGGGTGTTCCATTTAAGTTAACAAAGCTATAGCTTAAAGTTATTAAAATGTAACAGCAAAAATGAAACACCTAGTATTAAATGTTTTAATTTGTTGGTATACCATAATTTAGTGTAACCTACTCCCTTTACAGGTACCAAAAATCCACTTGATGCCACGCTCCTGAAAAGAGTTACTGGCATCTTCACGGACTCTTGCATCTGTCAATTTTTTTCTTTAAAAATTAATATCTCAAATTCTATCATTCCTTCTTCCCATTCCAGGTATAGGAAGTATTTAATAAAGTGACACTCAAATTTCACGTAGAATCCGAAAATGCAATAATATACAGGGTGTCCCATTTAAAATAACGATGTTGGTATCCGGTGTAACCGGAAGTGCTAGAGAGTTCTAGACACAGACCACCTAGACTGGCTTATAAAGCGACTTTGGTGAAAACACTTCGGAGCCGGATTTGGAGCACAGCGCTCAGTCGTGTCCTAGCATTTGACGTGTACCTACGCATCGCTGTGATTTCGATAATTAGACGTTTTATTATGGGCAAGTGTATTGTAAAACATTGTATAAATAGAAGTGATCGAGTTGGTGAAGAGAGGCGAAAAGATTCCTTCTTTAGGCAAGTAAAAAAAGGAATATATAAAAGGTAAATATGTACGCCATTTTTCGGTTGACGTCACAAGTTTCCAGGGTTAGCTTATAATTTTGTTCGCCCATATAGTGTAGTGATTAAAGTGATATTGTTATTATAAAATAATGAATGAATTACTGTAAAATATTTTTAGTAATTATTTACTTTATGCGAGTCTCAAATTTTTATGAAATTTTACCAATTCCCGTCATTTCGAGATATAGCTGAAAATTGATTAAATATTTTTTTCAATTGAAAAAATCGTAAACAAAACTAATTTCAGATTCATGTTCAGCACCCGGGAAAAGGAGAGTTGGCAAAATGCGATTAGAAAAATCAGAGAGTTTTGTGACAAAAAAAAATAATTAAGTACGCTTCGATTTTTCAAACCTAATATTTAAATTTTTACAGATTTCCAAGGAATGTTGACATAAAACGAAGATGAGTGAAGGCTATTAAAAAACAGGTCTGGACACTAGCAAGTACATTATGGTATATATTGGCGGTTTCGTAATAACAAGTTCTCTAATAAAGCCAATAAAATGTGAAGACAGCGTAAATAGTTTAATGTCAAATACACAATTCGTACAGTCAATTTTTATTAAAGATCGTGTTTGTTTGACGTATCCATCTCGAGATGTCGTAGTAATATGCCAAGAAACAGAAAAATTTATAAAAAATTTTAATAATGATGAAAGCAGAACACCTAGGCTACAGAAAAATAAAATTGTTTATCATGTAAATATTAAAACTTTCTGAATGCGAACATATTTGAAAATTTGCATGAACATCAATTTGATAATTTGCCTAACAATTGTAATCATTTAATAGAACTTGTAAGGGTTGAATGTGAAAAGTATATCGATGTACGAATAAATCATGAAGTCAAATTATTTAATTCGGTAAAATCTACGAAAAGGCAAATATTAAATAAATTAATTTTATTTAGAGGGTAATAAATATATTTAAATTATTTTGTAGTTTTATTTAATATGGCACTAAAATATACTATTTTCTGAATTACAAACTTAAAATTGAATATTTGTCATAAGATGCAATATAATGTTTAATATGTAATAAAAATATTTCTTAATCCGGATCTGCTTAAAGATGCGCGCGGTCAGATTGCCTTCCACACTCCACTTCCCCGGATTTTGCATTCACTAGTACCCGTGCATTGGAATTAGATACGGCCAGTCTAGGTGGTCTGTGGTTCTAGATATTTTAGTTGTGTTCGCCCCAGGGTCATTGCCGTGTTGCCAAATTTTCAAATTTTTCGGATCAGTACTTTCCTAGATATCGATCGACGCATGGGACACCCTGTATATTTTCATCTACCAGTGAAAAGAAAGGAAAACAAATACTAAAGAGTTTTTCATACTAGAACGCTGTTTGCCTCATTAAAATTTTAATTTCGTGTTTTGAAAACTAGGGCAGCCATGACACGTCCGTTGACAGCCAGTTTCGGCACCGAATAAAATTCAGGGATAGTTCCAGCAGCCGCCGCTTTTGGATTTAAATGGATCAGAAAACACGGCATTTTATATTTCGTCCTCCGCGCGACCGACACCAATGAATTTATTTCCACTGAAAAGGGTATGCAATATTTTCCCTTTGAGTGGGCAGCTCGCAATCTGTCACCCAAAGCGCCAGTATATCGCACGGAACGCGCGGGGTCGAGTATTTATTTCGAAGGGGCGCCCATTTGCAGACGCACGCCTGACACTGCCTCAATTAAACACAGCTCACGTGATGTAACAATTAATTTACGCCAGAGGGATTCCGGACAGGGTTGCCAAGTTGGGCGGTAAATCTGTATCGCGCCGTCAGATAACCTTATGGCGTTCTGGCGTTAGTTTACCGGCATCTGCTTGGTTTTTTGATTGATTTTTTTAAATATTTGTACTAAATCAGTGAAATTATGTAATATAGTGAAATGTCACATACGTATTGCGTTGTTAACTGTGATGGAAATACGAAAAATTCAAGTAAACCATTAGTCGCGTATTAAAAATGTTCTATATAGGTACTTATTTTTTATATAAGAGTAATTTAATGTTTTCTTTTAGCAGACATTTAATTGTGGCAAATTTTGGCGGTTTCTGTCGGGAAAATTAGCCAAGAACCAACAGGAATAGTTGGCAACCCCGATTCTGGGGCCATTCAATAGTTGCCGCAGTTTTCGTTGTTGGGCCCTTTCCAGAAAGGACATCAATTTTAATTGTCCTAATTGTTCGTGTGCTCGACGGCGGTGTTTGGAGTCGAGCTACTAGACGGACGGATAATTGTCGGCTGCGTTTTGATTCATGACCCAGATGAATTGTAGGCCCCTCCATCCGTCACGACGCCCTTTGTTGGCATTTTGTCGGCTTTCATGCGATATTGATGAAGAAAACTTGCAGTTTGCAGTTACTGTTGTCGAAATTCGTCATTCAATACTTTTTATCTGCTCCCACAATAGTAAATCTACTATTAATACTTGTTTTTAAGGAGGTAAGTGGATTTTACCGAAAAGTGGAAGTTGCTATGGGCAATGGGAGGTAAGTGAGGTAGTTTACCTCCCTAGGGAAAGGCGATTTTAAGTTATAAATGCATATTTTATGAACAAATAAATATAAATATTTGATGAATATTACATTTTATTAATTATTATGAATGCATATTTATAGTGATTGTACAGTTATTATATTTAGTAACATTTTATAAAATCTGGATAATTATTAAAAAAAAATTTTTGTTTAAATTTAATCTAATTTTAATAAAAAAATAATAATAAAAAATTAAATCAAATAAAAATTAATCCTTTAAATGGAAAAGAGAGGAAAGGAAAATTATTATTATTATTTTTTGTTTAAATTACTATGAAATTGACCAAAGTGGGATCAATTCAAGAGCGATTTTCTCAGAAACCGTTAAAGATAACGATTTGAAACAAGAGTACCTTTTTAACGTAAAACAGTTCGGGAAAACGGAATTTGCTGTCCAATTTGTTAAAAAGTCAAAGATGAAAAAGTTACACACGCAAAGTACCAAGGGCCCCCCCGTACCCACCCCAATGGACCTTGTGGAAATAAATGGATTAGTCCATCAAATTGCTCATCAAAATTTAGCTGTGTATACCAAATTTCATTCATTTATCACAACGCGATTGAGAGATATTGCAAAAAAATGATTTCCATTCCTCCCTCTTCAATGGGTCCCTGTGCCCTTAGGAAGCATTTCCGGACCCATGTTCATATGAACTTTTTTACTTAGTTTTGATCATAGAATCGGCCTGTTCAGGGTTGACAGCTAATTATGAGACACCCTGTATACAGCGCTTCTCGGGAATATCTAACGAATAAATGCTATAAAAAATTTTTAAAAAATGCTCGTCGACCTTTAGTTTTATTGCCAGACAGCGTCTTCTATATAAAAAACAAAAGTTATGTGTTAGGTGTATATCTAAAAAACGTAACAATCCATAATGGTCTTTTATATACTTCTTTAATATCGCAAGAAAATGTACTATTCACAATTTTTTTCTAAACAGAAAGGTAAAAATGATAAAAACGTAGAATGGTTTGTGAATGACCATGTGCATTGAATACAATTACTTTTTTTTGAAATAGTGTTTAGGAGAAGTATAATTCCACACACCACCAGGCGTTTCAGTTTATTTTGGAACCATTAGATGGAGCTCCCCCAACCGCGAAGCTACGTTACATGAAGAGCCGTCTCGTAGGCTAAAGTTCAGATATTATCTGGCCCGTCCCCGTATTTCCAAATAAATCAACTTCCGAGGCCAATAAATTCCACCGTGTCTAGATATGCCACCGAAACGTGCATCGCGACAGCGAAAACAATTCGTAGCTCGCGACAAAATCTAAACTTCTTCCTTCCCTCTGTTTTCATGGTTGGCAGCGATATATATCCTCTGTGACAGCGCAACCGACGGTTATGCCTTCGCTAGGGGTAACCGTCTGCATTATGCATTGAAAGCCGGCTGAAGTTTATCTCAGTTTAGCGTTCTTAAATAATTTAGTTGCGCGGTCCCGGTAGGCCTGGAAGGGAGACGTATGGTCACTTTAACATACTTATTTCTGTGTTTAACGTGGATTATGCTTTTTACAATATCATTAAACTCAATTTTAAATATAGGGTGATTCACAACTTATCATTAAAGAAATATATGAGAAATAAATTATTGAAGTTGTAGTATTTTCAATCCTTACATCACCGGGCTACTGTAGTCTCGCGTTACCCATTTTTGGACACCCTGTATTGTATATTGTTATGATTCGTATGTGCGTGTGATTTGTTTATAATTAATATACTATGATCTTGCTGTTGTGTTGGTATGCTGTGATTTAATTGTTGTCAATTATACCCTGGCTAGCTTTAGACTCTTCCCAGTAGTGAGTTCTCGTGAGGTTAAACCTTTGTAGAAACCCAAACAATACGCCACACTAAACAAAGATATTATTCAGAATTTAATTAATTCATTAATTTATTTTTTTTGTCAACAATAAATTATTATCGTGAAATGTTCAGGCACAATTTTGGAATATTTGGAATTATTAGCAATTTTGTAACACCTTTGGAACTTTTCATAAAATGGTATTCAAATTGACTCGTTGGTGTGTACTGTTGGTTGCCTATACTTAAGGCGATTTAACTGATCTTAAAATTTCGTTCCTAATGTGTTACTTTGCCTACTTTTATACTTAAATATTTATCTAAATTTTAATATGGCCACTTTTTATTATTGTTAATATAGTGAAGTTAAAGTTATCTACTATTTATTAGGTATGAAGAATTTGTATTAATTTCAAACATATTTTTATTTATCCTACTCCCTTGATTTTTTTATCCCTTGTTAAGGTCTTTTCACATATGCCTGTTCTTTTAAATTCCGTTTTCTTTTCCACTTCACTTCACTTCCCTTTTATAATTTACAATTTTACAATCACATTCCAGTTTATTTACAAAAATTTTAACTTATATTTCAAATTTCAAAATATTCCTTAATTCTATATTTTTATTAGAATTTCATATGTAATATTTTATGACTTGTGAATCTAACTTTATTTTTGACATTTCGCTGACATTACAATCCTATTGATATATAAAATTTACTTTGAACATTAATATTTTTTCTTTATATCTATTTTACTTACTCATAAACTTACTTACATTACTATTAAATAAACCTATGATATTTTAACTTTCTTTTGCTATATGTTCCTTGCTGTTTACTAATTACTTTACATAATGAAATTTTTGAGAAAAAATGAGAGAACTTAACCTTTCCTTAATTGTGTTCGGGTTAATATTTTAAAATTTTCTAACTCTGCTTTGGTCCATTTTATTACACCAAAAGAGTATGTAAGGCTTGGAACGTCAATCGTCTTTTTTTCACAAACACATGTGTTTGTTTCTGTACAGATTTAAAACATTGAACGTTTTGATATTTGATTTTATCCTTCAAACTGTACTCCTGTTTCTTATAAATAAACTACTTGACTTCCATTGGAGACATTTCTAACAGGCGAGCACCAGAAATCCGATATTGGCAAACATTTAAAAGTCAAGCGTGCTGCGTCGAACGCTACTACTACAATACGCCATTAGTACAATGCTGAAACCCTAGATAAGGCGCTTGTTTCTTCCAGCGTCACTGTAAATAGCCCACAATCGAGAATAGAGAATAGAAATCCGTATTTTTGGCAACAACAAAAGGCGGCTAGGCTGGGAAGTCTGCGAGCTCGTTTTTGTTGCAGAGCCAACTCGGGTCTTCTATGATGGCTGGGGTTTTCGGAACTAAATCATTTATCTCACTTTATTAATAGGGTTAATGGGGGTAAATACTCTTCCAGCCCAATTTGAACAATTACTGCGTTTTTGGAAACAATTGTGCAGCTTTCGTGGGGGTGAAATGAAACAGTCTCTTTTTTGTTGTAAAACGTAGACATACCGATTGAAAGATCTGCTGTAAATCACTAGCAACCGTAGAGAGAGGATAGTAAAAGGTTTGGCGTAAAATAAAGTAAAAGACATTCGCTCCATGCAACTTAAAATGAAGTTCATGGCATATCACGCGCCTAGTTTTGAAGTTTTCCAACTCTCTTGTATGCAGTACATTTTCTGGGTAATGTGCCAAATACTGTTGCTTTTACCGCGGTGGTGGTTCGACCAGTAGCGGCTCGTGGTAATATACAGGGTGATGCAAAATTTATCCAAAACATTTTTTTGAATGTGTACAGGGGACTCTTACAAATACAATTTTGTAAAAAAATAAAAAATGGCAGTATAAAAATGATTTAAAAATATACTTGCACGCCACTGTAAAACCTAACCTTGCATAAGGCAAAGCCTGCAGTCGGCGACCAGCACGGCGGCAAGGTGTAATAAAAGGAAAGAAATAAATAAAATTTTATAACACCTATTTTATATCAACAAATTCAACTGTTTTTGCGACTACTGTTTGTTATTAATTAATAAAATTTGTGGTTTTAATATACACTGTGTCCTAAAATGATGGAACAAAATTCATTTTTTTTCCAGTTGAAATTTAAATAAATAAATGTTGTCACTTTCCTGCAATATTTTCTATTTTTTAAACCATGTTTGACAGACCTATAACATTACCGACATTTTTTTTTAATAGGACGCTATATTTTATATATAGTATAAATATATAGCGCTTCTAAAGACAAATTCAGCGAAGTAAAGGTAACACCTACTTTTTTATCAACGTTATATTAGCAATTTATTCTGCATAAAAGAAAAAATGTACATTATAGTCTGTTTAGAAATGAAAGAGAGTAATAAAAGCTCATTATGTATGCAAGTCGTAAATTAATGAAGTACTGGTGCTTATATTCAATATTTTTATATTATGTATTTTCCGTATAGATGAGGTCTACTTTTAACAAAACTTTGTGCGATCGGACTGTACTAAATTGTAGCAGGTAGCTAAAATTTAATCCCCGACAATCCGTCTTTGTCTATGCCGCTTCAATTTCTCGGTCCATTTCTCTTATAAGTAAACAATATAAAAACAGCATTTCAAAACATGAGGCTACTTTAAGCATCATAACCGGGTTAAGAGGGTTTTTAGTAATTCAAATAAAATTATTCAATATTATTATCAAAATATTTATTTAAATTTAATGAATAGACTTTTATTCCACACAAAAATATATGTATTTTGAAAATTCAAATTATGGTGAGTAAATGTAGTGTTGTATAAATGTACAATAAAGAAAATAAAAAAGTAGGTATATTAAAATTCATCCTCTGAATATTCTGATGAATTATCTTCGTCTCCTAGATTGATAACGATAGGTTCCACAGTAACGTCAATTAAATTATCGAGTTCCCACATTTTCTCCTCTTCTTTTTGTACATGATGTATACATCTTTGCCAGTTATCTGCAGTTACTCGTTCCAAGGAATTTTTTAACAAAATTTTCACGTCACTTAATTTAAACGTCGTATTATTTCGCGCTACATCTCCTTTTACCTGCGCCCAGACTAATTCGATTGGGTTAAGTTCACAGTGATAAGGTGGTAACCGTAGTACCGTTATTTGGCGATTTGTTGCCATTTCATCGATAACATATTTTTTCTGATCTTTATTAAGATTGACAAGTGTCAAAAGTTCCTTTTTCACCATATTTGTTTCAAAAGAAATGTTTTTTCCGGATAACCATTGAATTATATCGGCTTTCCTCCAAGCAGTCGTAGGCGTCCGCTCGGTCTGCCGTGAATGGTAACTGGCATTATCCATGACAATTACAGACCCCGGAGGAATAAGATCCAACATCTGTGTAAAATACTCTTCGAAAACATCTGCGTTCATGTCTTCGTGATAGTCACCTGTATTTTTAGATTCAAATAAAAGTAAACCGCCATCTACAAAACCACTGGCACTACCTATATGTGTCACTATTAATCTTCGCCCTTTACCTGAAGGTGCCTTGAACCCTGTTGAAAGTCCATCCAAAAATGCTTGTCGAAAACTTTTTACATTTTTATCTTGCCATACTTTTGTTACAGTATATCCCTCGTTGACCCAAGTTTCGTCTAGATAATAAATATTCCTCCCTTCGTCACGGAATTTTCTAATTGATCTTAAGTAGGATCTTCGCCAACAAATAATTTCATCTTTATCGATAAGAACTGACTTCCTGTTCTGCTTTTCCCAGCAAAAATTCAACTCTCGTAAGACGGCCCATAATTTGCTTCTACTGATTTTTGGCAAATCGTTGTCCTCTGAAAGTTCACTTAAAATTTTGTTTAGCGTTGGTATTTCTTTTTTAAAATAAAATGAGTGTACTTTTCTGCGAATGACATTTTTGAAGAAATCATCTATAACGACTTTTGACCTCCCTGTAGATGATTTTGGGGGATTTACAGTATCTTGTTCATTTTTTGTTTCCTTTAAAAGTCTGTAGATAGTCGATTTTCCAATCCCTGTCATTTTTGTTAGCATTAGTGTTACCCGATAATTACCTGAAACGAAATATTACCACGCCCATGGCCGGTTCTTATCTCGGGGTTTTATTACTCTCTTTCATTTCCAAACAGAGTATAGACCCCCATCTTTTTATTTTTTCGCCTTAATTACTTCTTTCTAGTTGTATTAAGGACCACAACGTTTCGTTTTTCACTTTCTGCTACACTAATCTCGAGTCCTGTGTACGACAAACATTTAATCCTTTTTAGTTCCGTCCCCGCCCGTCATGTAATTAAAAAATTATCATCGCCCCTCAGCAAAACAAAGCGGCAATGGCGAGCAACTTTTTCCCGCTAAGAAGTTAGCCGTGATGGAACTGACAGGCGACGATTTGAATAACAATAATACATAACGCTTTAACGTCGTACTCATTCATTTGAATAACAGTGCATTGTGTAAGCCCGTCCTGTCCGTGTCATTTCCATTTCTTTTGTTTTGCCCTCGCAGGATCTCGCAGGACTGCGCTGCCGAGTAAATTTGAATTTTAATTAAAAATGCTAACCTGTTGTTGATTCTTTTTCGTCAGCGTGTTGTTTTCGGGCAATCGCAGGCCGGAATAACGGCCCCTTTCATCGGTGCAATGATTTATTTATGTTTTCGGAAAGGATATGCCGCGGTCTGAATGGACTGTAAAGAGCATTTCGACTGTTTTCACTTACTAGTCAATTATTAAGGTCCCTAAAGCTATTCAAATAATCAACTGTACCCTGCGGAAACTACCCCTACTTTGCTTCGTTGCGTTATATCAAAAAATGTTCGTATATGTTCATTGAAAGTCTGTACTGTATCTGACGAGCCCCCTATTCATGTCAGATGATTACACCTTCCCTTCATTACAACTTAAACGAAACTTATCCTTCAATTTCGGGAAACTGCCGCACCGAAAATTAATTTTCTGACGGAATACACACGGAGGCCATTTATATGAAGGTAGCGGTTCCCCATTAACCAAGAAGTCTGGCGTCATCTTCTTAGAGTAATTGAAATATTTAGTTTCTGTTTCTCGAAATAAGATCAACAAGTCGCCGCAATTCGCTCAGAAATTCCTTTCCGCACCTTTATTAGCTCAAGCTGTAATTATTTAGGACCTCTGGGTGCCCCCGAGGACCTCGTAATTTTATCCTCGCCCCATTTTTAACTCGGGCTGAAGAAGGAAGTACAAGGTAAGCCACGAAAAGGTTTAAAACGTAGTTAAATTGATTTTTGAAGATGTAATGAGTGTTCCCTTTTTAAGCGTAACTACTCTAACAGTTTATAGAAGGTGTCGAATTTACTTGTTTTTACAGCAAGTAACAACAAAACCGAATTTGGTGTCTTGTGACGATATAATGTTCTTTGAAAACTATTAACTACAACTTTTTTAAACAGAATTTCTACGCCTATGAATTCTTTTGAAATTTCATGACATTTTTCAAATCGCTGATCAATTTTAGACGAAAAACTGTTCTTGTGAAATTGTTATTGTGAAACTATCTTAGTGCACAAAAATTTACACAAAATTTTAGTTGATTCAGATAGATCTAGCAAAGATGGACTTGTTTCGTGGTCAGTAGTTGTTAGTAACTCACAAATAAATAACTGTCAGTACAATTATCACATTGTAAGTAAAATGTATAGGCAGAGTAGGTCCTGTATCAAGACTCCAACTTACTCAAACTTAGAGTATGCAAATATGCTGTTTGTTAAGGAAAATAAATGACCTGGTGGTACCCGTTGAGTAGCCAAGGAAAGTTTTCATAAAATTTGGGTGAATTTTAGTATAATATGTGCAAAACTCGCACACCATCAGGTGAGGTTTTTTAATAATTAACAATAAAAGGACTAAAATAACCCAAAATATAACTTTTTGGCCTACCAGAAAAAAAAACGATAATTTTTATTATAATGTGAAAATAGCCAACTTGTAGGGAATAAAAAACCTTCAAAATGGCGGTTTTTAAAATCCGATGCGATAATTTGTTGCCCGGGAAATTGCAAAAAACTGTCAAAATTCGATTATTACTAAATAAACAATAAGTTTGGCAAAAGTCAACCTACGACTTTGATATTGCATAAATAGTTGGCTTTTATAGTCCTTAATATGTGATTAAAATTTCAGACCGATTCATCCAATAGTTTTTGCAAAATTCTAAATGTTTATCCCAAAGGCATTATTTTTGCAATAACTTGACATGCAAAATTACCAAGATATTTTAATTCTGCGAGTGTCATATGAAAGAGAAAGACTTCTTTTATTGGAAGAAATTATTTTTTTGCAAAAAAATTATTTTTTACCACTGCAAACACGTATCACAAAAACAATCTCATTTTTGTCTTATAAACAAATAAAGTAAATTTGTTGCTATTATATTTAGAGAGATTATTTTTCCATATTCGTAAAGCTGGTATTTTTACAAAAATTAAAAAAAAAGTTGCTCTAACTTAATTTGGGGCAAAGTTAGACACTTTTTTTTAAATCACAGCTACTTTGTTTATAACAATTAAGATTTCTAATAAGTGCCATTTCAAAGATAAAGAGCTAAAGTTTATATGTGAAATTTTTGAGAACGATAGCTTTGTAACAGCATCTCTGAGAATGCTCCAAATAATGACTTCGATACAAGATGACTGTTAAGTCAGTGGAGGGAAACCTACAAATCCACGAGCTCAAAATTTGAAATAGCAATTTCAAATTGTTGTTGCAAGTTATATCATTGGAACTTGTTGACCGATTTTGCGTACATCACAAATATGCATTTTGTTAATAAATAAAAATTTAAATTAATCTAGTAATTTGTTTAAACATTAACAAAAAATTTTTTTGCAAAATATCAACATCTTTTGTAATTTTTTGTAATGGAACATTATAGGAATGATTAAATATCATTTTTTAATAAATTAATATTGCAATTAACGTATTTTGTTTAAACTTTTACCAAAAAAAAAAATTCTAAAGTATCAACATATGTATTTATTTTGACGGAAAAAGTTATAGACATAGGTTCAATTTTTTTCTTATTAATAAATTAACATTTAAATAATTGAATAATTTGTTTAAACTGAAATTTTAATCTCATATTAAGGACTATAAAAGCCAACTATTTATGCAATATCAAAGTCGTAAGTTGATTTTTGCAAAACTTATTGTTTATTCAGTAATAATAGAATTTTGACAGTTTTTTGCAATTTCCCGAGCAATAAATTATCGTATCGGATTTTAAAAATAGCCATTTTAAAGATTATTTTATTCCGTACAAGTTGGTTACTTTCACATTATAATAAAAATTATCGTTTTTTCTGGTAGGCAAAAAAGTGATATTTTGGATTATTTTAGACCTTCTAAACCCTCTATGAGCAAGGCTTACAGGCCGTACCATATACAGAGAGTCCAACACTTAGAACCTGAAGATTATGCTAAGTCAGAGCTTGAAAACAAATGAAAATCGCAAAACATTTGAGTTTTTTATTATTTTGACCTGTAGAATCCATTCTGGAGTTTGGTGCGATTGCCCCAACTCCTGTATATCTCCTGTATATCATTTTTAATTTTAACTTTACTAATTAGATTTATTTTGCATGCCTAGATTTTTGATATCAAAGAGCACTGTTTAGTTTCATTTGACAGGATTTTTAGGAAAATCTTTTTTGAATCTATTTGAATCAGCTTAACAGCTTTGAAATAAAGTAAAAGCAGTTGGATGCACCATTCTACATTTCTGTTAGTTTTTTCGGTTCAAGTAATAAGGTCCCTCGATATTCCCATAATTATTTTTAAATTTCATGCACTAATTGGCACAGTTCTTCCATTTATCGCGCTAGATTCGAATTTCTCCGTGTCCGGAACAATGATAAGGCAATTAAAACAGTTGGGGCTCGTCCTTCCATAAATTTAAATTTGTTCGAGAAAATCTGGATGTAACTCGTAATAATTACTTCTGCAGAATCGTCGGAAGCGATTAATTAGTGAATCTAGTTAAACCATTTAAATCCTGGACCTATTAGATAGTCATTGAAAATCCGAGTTGCAATTAAATTTTCGTTAGGACTTTAATTTTGCCACATGGGCCGGAGTGTGATGATTCACAGTGTGGGTAGCCCGGCACCCTTGAAGGGATGTAGTTTATCCCAGAATTATTGTCAAATCAAGCATTAAATAAGGAAAGGTATTATTATTCAAATACTTTCTTTACATTTTGATTGGCATTGTTTCATGAAGTAGCTGGACATTTTCAAATGACAAAAAGAGATCTTTTTGTAGTAGCTGTTTTTTACTGATTAGTCTTTGTCAAAGGTGACAACAGAACAGCAAGGATACAGGATACGTTTTTGAATAATTGCATTATTTAACGATTTCTATACAGCGTGTAAGAAGTATTACTGCCATAACTGCAACATGATATAGAGTAATCATAAATGAACAACAAAAGTTGTATATTATAAGGGCGTAAGATTAACAATTTTCAAAATACAGCGAGTATTAATATTGGGGAGTTTCATCACAACGTGACAACAGCGCTACACAGCTGATGCACACCACGTGTGCACGCGGAAGACTTGTCCTACGGAAAAAATGTAAACAATTACACAGACCAACAAAATTTAACTTTTTTTTGGAAGCAGAAATTTGAATATATATTTCCGAAGGATTTAGGTGCGCTGAATCCGAATCTGGCAGCAGAACTGCCCTATCACGTCAGGTTTTTGAGATTTTTGAAACTGTTTTTCGTCATATTTGAGGTTATATAGTAATGTCATCTATATTTTTTTTTCAAAAAACTAATGCATTGAATCTAAAAGTACAAGGCTCCCTCCTTCGAATGCCGTTGAGTTTGCTCAAATATCTTTTTTTTTCGTCGAGATCACATGTTGAAATTTTTAAGTTTCTCAGTTTCTTAATATGCGAAAATCTACTTCTAGACATCAAGCAGTCGATTGCAATTCAGAAACTTCATATCCATACGGTTTGTGGGTTTGGAGTTGGTGGGCTTGGGGTTTGTAAGCTTGGAGTTTGTAGGTTCGGGTTTTGTGGGATTGGGGTTTGTGGGTTTAGGGATTGTGGGTTTGGGGTTTGTGGGTTTGTGGATTTGGAGTTTGTGAGTTTGAGTTCGTATGTATTGAAGGTTTCTGAGTATGAAGTTTCTGAACTGCAATCAACTGTTTGACGTCTAAGGGATCCTGAGTAGATTTTCGCATATTAAGAAACTGATAAACTTAAAAATTTCAACATATTATATCTCAACGAAAAAAAAAAGATATTTGAGCAAACTCAACGGCATTGTACTTTTAAATTGTATGTATTCTACCGTCTGTTAAAATTAAGGCAGTCAAAATTCTAACCCCTGTATATCAGATATATGAGCAGATTAGTTTTATATGTAAAACACAAACGATAATATTTTTTATTAAAACATTTTTTCATGTTCGTTGAAATTGAAAATACTGTTTAAAATTTCATAGAAATTTTCTGTAAAAACATTAACACTACTCAGCTCTAAAAATAAGAAATTACATTTTTTTTTTAACTTACACCGTGTGATATTTTTACAGTGGAACTACCGACGTCTATAAGACATCAGGTTAAGAATTAAGAATATACGAATACATAACGATGTTATATACTCGAGAAACAGACCCTGGTCTATTTTTAATGACAGAAAATGGGGTTGTATCCGGGGGTAGGTATAAAAAGCTTTCGGCTTAAGAATACGGAAGTACTTCCGATAAAAGTTGGGGGGTCTTAATCCCTAATCTGATCACCGAAGAGAGTATGAAAAACAAGAAAATAAAACTCGGTTAAGTTTTTCATTATATATAATGCCCTGACATTTTAGCCCACCTGCACGGAAAATATCGAAATTGCACAAAGAAATTTATCATTTCTGCGCTAGATTACATTTTATTAGCCTTATTTTATTAGACTTCAGTAAGAAAATTTATAATCCAGAAAGATATAGCCAGCATGTTCAACGGACTTTGTACATATTGACCTTACCGGCCTGCAGACTTACCTGAAATTAGTCAAATTGGACGTTGTGTGATTCAGCTGTAGCTTCAACGACCGCAGCTTGCAGTTCCTAGTCTCCCTGGCTATGTTTTCGGGAGTTTGAGTGCTTTGGTCTCTTCTACCTCCTGTTACTTGGTTGGCTCCGCTTCCCCCGTTGACGTACGGCAATTGGGTGTGGGAAGCGCTTATCCTCATACTACTAGTCGACCTAAAAACAGTAATTTTGGTAAATTCTAACGGAAAACCTTTTTACTCAGAAGACATAATTAAATATACCAATTATCGACTAAATGCTGACGTATGTACGTCGTAACGACGTCTTGGCGTGACAGAGCCTTATTTTTCCCGCGTATAAATATCTTTTCATAAAGCCACTCTACAAAAAGAAAACAGCGGAATCGCGATAAAATTATTTATGTTTAACTTGGGAAAGTACAACATAAACTCGAGCGGGGAAAAACTCGTACATTCGCCCGCTCTTGTACTTTTATTGTGTGGCCTGTCACCTATAAATCGGCGAATAAAGTTTTTCTCCACGTCTCCCACGAGTTCGGTAAATCACGCGGTTAAGATCCGGATCATATCTTTCGTTTAGGCACTTCAAACGTCAACCGGAAGGATTCAAAATCCATTCAAGGACTATTAACGTTATTAGAGCTGTATTTATGGGTCGGAAAGAATATTTTTATTCTGAGGGAAAGTGATTGTGCTGTCCTGGTGTGGTTAAGAATGGACCCAAAGCAGACAGGAGTTCTAACAGTAGGATTGAGGCCCAGATAGTAAAGAAGCTATAGAATGAAAACTTACAGTACTATGACCAGGAAATTTTCAATAAAAATGTGTCTCTGATGGAGAATTACCAGAGGAGAGGGTCTTAAACTAAAATGAAGTGTGTTTAAAACTTGTTTGGGACTGCCACAATTAATGAACTGGCTAGCAAAAATCAACACTGATTTGATGGCAATCGAATAAATGTACCACGTATTTCTTGTATTTGGCTTTTTCTTTCTGTGCAATTGCTAATATTTGTACTTTTAACATTGCGACTTTATATCCAATCTAACTTACACTCAACCATTCCATAATTACTCCTTTTCTCCATGCGGATGTTGCAATTTTACTATTCATCGACTATGGTGAGGCGCATGATCTATGACAATCACTGCACCAGGTTCGATGTTACGCAAAATAGATACAAAGCATTTTCAAATGTTCAAGGCAATACCGTTTTTGTCGTGACTTAAGGAGGTATATCGGGGTCCGAGGGAAGTGAGGAGCGCAAGGGGTGTCCTATGATTTTCTTATGAGACTAAAGCCCGCTGCCAATTTGAAAAAATTAAATTCTATTGAAATTATTTGCGATAAGCATTATCTATATAGCAAAGAAATCTACTCATATGCACATAGCGTACATACTGACTAATTAACAACATAAAAATATCATATTTAAGTGGTTTTAAATTATATTTAATGAACGCATAAAGACTATGTAGATGTGGCAACAGCGCTAATAATTGACTAGCAGTTGTACACACTGCGAACCTACAGACCTCGGACATCGGAGATATTGCGCGTCAAATTCGGGTAAAGATGTGTAATCATTCAAAAATGTATTGTGTGTAAACTATGTACGATATAATTATTATATATAGAAAATATATCGTATTATCCTCGCGAAGATTTGTGTCCTTTATTTAAAATCCGTAAATCATGTGAACTGGTAAAACAACAAGAATTATGTTAATTTAGTTCTAAAGAAATGAAGTGTCACTCGCGCCCATCTCTCGTCCAAGTCGAAGAAAATGTTGGATGCAATTTTAAAGGTTCTGTGATAGAAATTACATTATTATTCACTGTTCGTGTTTTTAATCTCTATTTTAGTAATGTTACAAAAGTTTTGCAACTATAACTAATTTTTTAGATATTATAAACTGTTAAAATACCATTTACTAATCGATATGCTAACCTTTCTCCACTTCCTACGGTCCTCCACATACTGGCGGATATGGCAGGTGTCCTCTCCTGCTTTTGAGCAAACCTCCCCCCTAACCTACGGAACTGGTCATTTTCCGGATGTTCAGCTGCGAATCTGGCCTTTTTCCTAAGCAACTGGACTGTGAGGGCATAGGTGACAACCATGATCACCATTGGCATGTAGAAGGCTATGAGGGAACCAAAAACGAAGAATGCCCTGTTGTTTATGACGCACGACCCCGGTTTGGGCATTATATTTTCGTGGTTTATTATACCTGCGGGAAAAAACTACATTAGGCAAGAAGAGGTGGTGGTTAAACTAATGGAGGATACCTAATACTGTGATTGAGCTGGATACTAGCATGGACAACAGCCAGACTAGGGCTATCCTGAGAACTACCGTTCTCGTGGTGGTGCTGTGCCTCGTCTTCAGCGGGTTCCTGATCCCCAGGTACCGACCCAAGCTGATGAAGCACATGTGCATTATAGAAGCTGAGCAAGCTAGAACGTCACACGTGACGTATACATTACACCAGATTACTCCAAAGGGCCAGTTTCCTGAAACAAGAGATACTTTTCAGTACATTATGTCTTGGAATAAAATATATACACGTAAGTTCAATGTTCAATGGAAGGAGCACAAATATTTACATGACAACTCAACCAATATCAAATTACAGATGCTGTTCTCCTAAGCTTTAAATCGTTATAGATATGTCAAGGTTGCCTTGGCAGAATTAATTACCTCGCTAGAGTATACCCATAACATTATCAATATTGTGCTAAAATATAGTTAGGGGCTACATAACTCATGCTCGTATGAACACGTTGGCTGTGGAACTTCATATGTCATAATAACCTGCACTGGAGACAACGCAAATGAAAATGTAACTTGACGCAATGAAGTTTAATTAAATCATAAACAAATGGATACCTAGCATTATCTGATGGTGATTTTAGGTGTGCTTCAGATTTTATATCACAAAAAGTAGAAGAGACGAAAATGAACTATCGTTTCTGGGTAGATCTTGAAAAGTAGTTGACTACTATAAAATGTACATGGAAAATACTTTATAAAAACTTAGTATATTGTGGTATGTGACAAATATTTAAAAAATTAATATAAGATGTAATATGTACATATTTTTATTACTTTTGTTGCTTCCAATTTTATAATATTAAATTGTACAATTAATTTATATCTATCAATAGAAAATACGTCTTATAACTGTGTAAGTATTTACAAGACTACGTAATATACAGGGTGATTCGCATAAGAACCGACACAGAGCAGGGCTTAAAAAATTATTATTTTCAAAAAACTTTGTCGTTTTCAACAAAAACACGAATAACTAATAAAACGTATTATAGCTGTCATTTAAAATCATCGAAAATTCAAAAGTTGTCTCAAACTTGACGATCAGAGAAAAGTTGGAATAAGAATAATTTTATAGAAAAACAAACAACTTAAACAATAGAAATAATTTGCACTATAGAAATTATTCAAAATGATCACCGTTTGCTCTCAGGCATAAATTTATTCTTCGACGAAAATTTAAGTCTACTCTATCCAATAATTGCTGATTGTTTCTAATGAATGTACATTTATCCGTAATGCGATTCCACAATTCTGCTCGAAAAGCAAATGGCGAGGAATACACAAATTCTTTTATCGTTCCCCAAAGGAAGAAGTCACATTTGTTGAGGTCTGGTGATCTTCCTCTTCCCATCCATTTATTTGGATATTGGTGATTTAAAAAGTCTCTAATAACATTACTAAAATTACTCCATCATCCATAAACCAATGTTCCAATCTGAGTTGTAGCGGCACNCAATTAATTTATATCTATCAACAGAAAATACGTCTTATAACTGTGTAAGTATTTACAAGACTACGTAATATACAGGGTGTTTCGCATAAGAACCGACACAGAGCAGGGCTTAAAAAATTATTATTTTCAAAAAACTTTGTCGTTTTCAACAAAAATACGAATAACTAATAAAACGTATTATAGCTGTCATTTAAAATCATCGAAAATTTAAAAGTTGACTCAAACTTGACGATCAGGAAAAAAAGTTGTAATAAGAATAATTTTATAGAAAAACAAACAACTTAAACAACAGAAATAATTTGCACTATAGAAATTGTTCAAAATGATCACCGTTTGCTCTCAGGCATAAATTTATTCCTCGACGAAAATTTAAGTCTACTCTATCCAATAATTGCTGATTGTATCTAATGAATGTACATTTATCCGTAATGCGATTCCACAATTATGCTCGAAAAGCAAATGGCGAGGAATACACAAATTCTTTAATCGTTCCCCAAAGGAAGAAGTCACATTTGTTGAGGTCTGGTGATCTTCCTCTTCCCATCCATTTATTTGGATATTGGTGATTTAAAAAGTCTCTAATAACATTACTAAAATTACTCCATCATCCATAAACCAATGTTCCAATCTGAGTTGTAGCGGCACCTCGTCAAGCAGATCCGTGAGAGTGCTTTGGAGAAATTCTAAATAAGTTTCGCCATTTAGTCGATTGTGTAAAATAACTGGAGCAATTAAATACCAATCAATAATACCGATCCAAAGATTTATTTTAAACTCGCGCTGGAAATGTCGAGAAGTTTACTGAATGAGGATTTATATCGGAATACTCATTATAGTTGTGTATATTTGTAATACCTTTGAGGGTGAAATAAGCATCACCAGTAAAGAGAATTTTCTTTTGAAAATTAATGCCTTGATTTAAAATAAACTGACAGAAATTCACTCTTTAATCATATCATTCGGTAACAATTCTTGCACTTTTTGGATATGATTGGGTGTAGTAGATTACTTTTGATTACTCGATGCACAGAAGTTTGCGATATATCAGTTTGTCGAGATAGATTTCTAGTATTAATATGTGGGTCATCTTCAATTGTATTCAAACTAAGTTCTTCGTCTTGTGCCCTGATTGCAATAGCACGTTCTCGAGTGCTACTGAAAAACTTGCCTGTTTCTCGAGCCCTTCTCTCAACATTGGAAAAAGTTTTTCTATGGGAGATTACACGATTTTGGAATCTTTGCCGATATTCTTCAACACTTCTATAGTTTCCTTCACAGAAACCTAATACTAATTACATATCAACCTGTTCGCTGAATGAAAATTTTTTGACCATTTTCAAAACACTGAGAAAATAATTACTAAAATTAAATGATTTTTTCCTGAATTATTTTAAATAATAGCTACAATACGTATAATTGATTTTGTTGAAAACGACGTTTTTTGAAAACTATCAAGAGGAAGAAATGTTTTAGAATCAACTTCCTCATAATAAATCACCACATTTTGGGAAACACTCAGTGTACACGTTTTGTTTAAAATTTTTACCAGTACTTTCAAAAAACATTAATTTTGACAGTGGAATTAAATTTCATTTTAATATGATTACTAATTAATTGTTTAATGCTTGCTTTATTTAAATTATAATTAATTCAATTCACTAGATACTAAAACAGTTTAGTCACTAGTGATTGATATTTGATTTTAGTCACTAAAAAACCTGTGAAACCCTTAAAAGACTGCAATTCTCGGACAAAACTATTTTAAAAAGGTAGTGTTTACAAGCTATATTGGAAACTGATAAAAAAAAGTAAAACTAAACTAATGCAAAAAATTAAAGGATCAAAAGAATTTTCGAAATGTTTCCGTGATTTTTGACAGACTATATTTAGGTGAAAAATGGTCGTATCGAGAATTAAAAAAAGCATTTTGAAGGTCTATGATTCTAGTTTTTAGATCTTTCTGTCGAAATTTTTTAGAAGTCCATAGACTTGCAAATATTTTTTTCAGCAAAGCCATTGCGTGGACCAGATGCTTGTTTATTCAGCTTCAATTCCTTTTTTTTTAAAATCCAAAACAACAATGGTTTGAAGGTTTCCCAAAATCCCAAAAAAAAAAACAATTAAAATGAAGAAAAAAAAATGTTTGAAGTTTTTTTTCGTGTTTTTTTTTTTGGAAAACCTTCCGGACAGTGAAGAAAACAAAATGCAATTGCTTCCAGCACGATTCGGCTTTTTCGTCTTATGCTTCTGTTCATCAACTCAATAATTAAATTAAAATTAAAGTCGATGACCCAAATCTGATTTCGACCTCGATTCATACCGTTTTTAGAGACAAATTTCTAATTAATTTTTGTCCAGTCTGTAATCGCTGAAAAACAGTTTTTTTCAAATCTACCCTTTTTCTTCCCTGAAAAAAAAAAATATCAATTTAAACGTTATCTGCGGTAAAAATGTGAGAAAATCTCAAAAAAACATGATTATGAAGTGTTTAAGATCAAAAACGCGACCCTTTAATTTTTTCAAAAGTTTGACTGTTTAAAGCATAGAAACGATTCGCTAGATCGAGATGAAACTTCACAGGGTTCTCCTGGGTATATCGAACTGTAAAAGTCATGCTTAAAATTAGTCACTTCGTGAATATTTCTAATTTAGCCGTCAATTCTCTAAAAAAACATAAATTACCCTTTTTTCCCGGAAATCCGGGAAAAAAAGAAAAAAAAAAAATCCGAAAAGTTGCGGCAGCATATTATAGGAGATTTATTTCAGTTTTCAATTCCCTTCAATTCTCTGTACAACCATTTGTCGCCAAGATATCGATGATTGAAGACAAAAGGATCCTTTTCCATTAAAAGTCCGATATTTCGATGAAAAAGGGAACTATCGAACTTTAAAAAAAAAGGAAATTGAAGCTGAATAAACAAGCTATAGTCTGTTTGGAAATGAAAGAGAGTAATAAAACCCCGAGATAAGAACCGGCCATGGGCGTGGTAATATTTCGTTTCAGGTAATTATCGGGTAACACTAATGCTAACAAAAATTACAGGGATTGGAAAATCGACTATCTACAGACTTTTAAAGGAAACAAAAAATGAACAAGATACTGTAAATCCCCCAAAATCATCTACAGGGAGGTCAAAAGTCGTTATAGATGATTTCTTCAAAAATGTCATTCGCAGAAAAGTACACTCATTTTATTTTAAAAAAGAAATACCAACGCTAAACAAAATTTTAAGTGAACTTTCAGAGGACAACGATTTGCCAAAAATCAGTAGAAGCAAATTATGGGCCGTCTTACGAGAGTTGAATTTTTGCTGGGAAAAGCAGAACAGGAAGTCAGTTCTTATCGATAAAGATGAAATTATTTGTTGGCGAAGATCCTACTTAAGATCAATTAGAAAATTCCGTGACGAAGGGAGGAATATTTATTATCTAGACGAAACTTGGGTCAACGAGGGATATACTGTAACAAAAGTATGGCAAGATAAAAATGTAAAAAGTTTTCGACAAGCATTTTTGGATGGACTTTCAACAGGGTTCAAGGCACCTTCAGGTAAAGGGCGAAGATTAATAGTGACACATATAGGTAGTGCCAGTGGTTTTGTAGATGGCGGTTTACTTTTATTTGAATCTAAAAATACAGGTGACTATCACGAAGACATGAACGCAGATGTTTTCGAAGAGTATTTTACACAGATGTTGGATCTTATTCCTCCGGGGTCTGTAATTGTCATGGATAATGCCAGTTACCATTCACGGCAGACCGAGCGGACGCCTACGACTGCTTGGAGGAAAGCCGATATAATTCAATGGTTATCCGGAAAAAACATTTCTTTTGAAACAAATATGGTGAAAAAGGAACTTTTGACACTTGTCAATCTTAATAAAGATCAGAAAAAATATGTTATCGATGAAATGGCAACAAATCGCCAAATAACGGTACTACGGTTACCACCTTATCACTGTGAACTTAACCCAATCGAATTAGTCTGGGCGCAGGTAAAAGGAGATGTAGCGCGAAATAATACGACGTTTAAATTAAGTGACGTGAAAATTTTGTTAAAAAATTCCTTGGAACGAGTAACTGCAGATAACTGGCAAAGATGTATACATCATGTACAAAAAGAAGAGGAGAAAATGTGGGAACTCGATAATTTAATTGACGTTACTGTGGAACCTATCGTTATCAATCTAGGAGACGAAGATAATTCATCAGAATATTCAGAGGATGAATTTTAATATACCTACTTTTTTATTTTCTTTATTGTACATTTATACAACACTACATTTACTCACCATAATTTGAATTTTCAAAATACATATATTTTTGTGTGGAATAAAAGTCTATTCATTAAATTTAAATAAATATTTTGATAATAATATTGAATAATTTTATTTGAATTACTAAAAACCCTCTTAACCCGGTTATGATGCTTAAAGTAGCCTCATGTTTTGAAATGCTGTTTTTATATTGTTTACTTATAAGAGAAATGGACCGAGAAATTGAAGCGGCATAGACAAAGACGGATTGTCGGGGATTAAATTTTAGCTACCTGCTACAATTTAGTACAGTCCGATCGCACAAAGTTTTTTTAAAAGTACACCTCATCCTATACCGATAATACATAATATAAAAATATTGAATATAAGCACCAGTACTACATTTATTTACGATTTGCATACATAATAAGCTTTTATAACTCTCTTTCATTTCTAAACAGACTATATTTGGTCCATGTTAAGCTAAAAAAAAAATTTCCAAAAAAAAAATTTGTTAAATTTTTTTGTCGCGCTATTGCTTACAGTTGCATGATAACCGTAGCTCCTAAAAAATGTCTACCGAAAGATCTAAAAACGAGAATCCTAGAGCTTCAAAATGCTTTTTTTAAATTCCCTATACGACCATTTTTTACCTAAATACAGTCTGTCAAAAATCACGGAAAAATTTCGGGCAATTCATTTGACCCTTTAATTTTTTTGTATTAGTTTATTAGATTTTACGATTTTAATAATATTTTTTATTGGAGTTCTGCGCATCTTTTAACAAAATTGCAAAATTGAACATACATACCTACATTGCAAAATTAAAGCGAAAGTAAAATACAGTATTTCAGTCACAAAAATTTTTAATCGATAGCGTTGTAGTAATTAATACGTAGTTGCCTTGCTGCTAATTTGAGTGGGTTCAAATCCTTCACAGTTGGCCTTGAACTACCGATCACCCTGTGCAGGGAGACGGCCAAATCTGTCACAGCCCGATCTGGGTTAATCTCCCGCATCATTAACCCCGATCAATCGATGCGTGCCGATGTTTAAACAAAAGCGAAGCGGCCGCGTTCCGAAACAAAACACAAACACAACCGTCAGGAGAGCACTCGCCCCATCTCTCGAACCCCGCCGAAGCAGGCGTCGCCAACAAAGCCCCGCGCGCCGTACAATGGGGCCCGTTCGAAAGGCAGGTACTGTTAATTAAGGCCCTCCGGCCGTCGCCCGAATCTAAAACGATAATGATTTCATTAGGGGAACAATGCGGGCGGCTATTAAGCAAACGTGGATGGATGTAGCCGAAAAACAAAGGCGCGAAAAAATGGGAAAACGTAAATAAAGCAATATGTACGCGTCAGGTCGTCTTGTTAGCCCGCAGACCTCGGAATTGGTAGGGAAATGGCGCGATGTGGATGGATGGCTTCGGGGATTTTAATGGGGTCGTTGGGGATATAATGGGGTTTATTCGTTTCAGTGTCCTGGATGCGTGGGAATTTAAAAAAATGGGGACAACATGGACAACAGCAGCAAATTTTACTTGTACAATAATGAATTAATTACCCAGTATTTGATAATTTTCACGAAAAAAAAACATATATTTTCTTAATCACCAAAGTTCAAAATAGTTATTTATGATACAAGTGTTAAAAGTGACATGTTATTTATTGTTTTATTATTATAAAATCAGTTTTAACAAATGTATCATACAATATTTTTTGTAAAACTGTTATTAAAAAAATGCCGTCTGTGAGTTTGAACTCCCGATCTATTACACGCAGTTAGACTGAGACACTCGTTCGTGTCAATGGACAATAAAGAGTATACAGGGTGTCCCATTAATATTGTGAAAATATTCAAGGGGAGTTTCCTTGACCAAATATAAGAAAGAAAGTTCCTATAAACCTACAGACTGTCTTATAAAAAACGCCCCAAACTGTAACACTATTAATAATTGTTCTATTTAAAAAAACAAAAGACTCTTGTTAATGGCTTGACAAATAACGAGCGTTCAAATAAAAACGTGGTCAAGTTGGTTCTGAAAATTTGGACGTAGGGCGTAGCGTATAGCAAATGAACTTAAACGTCATTCGCCGCTATCAATTTGAATATTTTCGTTTTAAAAAGCGTTTAAAATGGTGTTTTCTCAAGAACAAAAAGTGTTTATCATAGAGTCCTACTTTAGAAATGGACGCAAGATTGATGGAATATGGAAGTATTCTATTGAGGAATGTTTCAAAGAATTTCAAAATCAATTTCCCGGCGTTGTTGAGTACAAAATTTTTCAAAGTGCAGTTCAGCGTTGTGTTAATGTTTTTCGTGAAACGGGCAGTGTAACAAGAAAAGAAGGAAGCGGCCGACCTAAAAAGCGGACTGAAGAATTAAAAGAAAATGTCCAACAAATAATGGAAAATGCGCCAAGAACTTCTGTACGTGTTTTATCACAAATGGTGGGAGTATCAGTCGGTACCTGCCACACAGTGTTAAAAAAAGATTTGCGTTTGTTCTCCTATCGTTTAACTTGTCAGTAAGAACTTCATGAAGTTGATTTTCCGCGACGGGCTGTATTTTGTGAATGGTTTTTAAACAACTACGGTGAACTTCATAATATCACCTTTTTTTCTGATGAAGCCTGGTTTCATTTAAGTGGTTACGTAAACTCATAGAATATGAGAATGTGGTCTTCTGAAAAACCAGATAACTTTTTTGTCGAGGGCCCTCTACACGCTCAAAAAATTGGAGTTTGGTATGCTCTCAATCGAAGAAGGATTTATGGACCTATTTTTTTTAATGGTACTCTTACTGCGCAAAGGTATAGAGAAGAAATTATCGCTCCTTTTGTTAACCAGCTGGAAGAAAACGAAATTACAAACTTTTACTTTCAACAAGATGGCGCAAGGGCACATACGGCAGGCGAGACAATGAATATGTTGAGGGAAGTTTTCCAAAATCGACTAATAAGTCTCAATGCTGAACATGAATTTCCACCGAGGTCATGTGATATTACGCCGTGTGATTTCTTTTTGTGGCCTTACCTTAAAAACACTATTTTTGAACTGCCTATTCCTGATTTAAACCATCTGCACGCTCGACTTATAGACAAGATTCGTGAAATTAACAATACCCGAGCATCTTAGAAAATGTCTTTAATTCTTTGAGGAACAGGTGTGAAAAGTGCTTGGAACAAGGAGGGGGACACTTTCAGCAGCTGCTTTAATTTATTGTTATAACAAGGAGGGGGACACTTTCCGCAGCTCCTTTAATTGTTTGTTATTGTTATCACGATTATTCTTTAAAATAAAGTTATATAGTCGTTATTGAAACTGACAGCTGCTATACAGCTCGTTGAGAAATGAGGTTAAGTTGGTCGCTATAAGCTACTTCCTACGTCCAATGTGTCAGAGCCAACTTCGACCACGTTTTTATTTGAACGCTCGTTACTACAATCGAGCACTGATTTTAATTTTTTTGACATCATCAGAACGTTAGGCGATTTTCAATTGTTTTTTCGTAAATGTCAAGTTATAATTTTTTTTGGCCTGTTCGATAAAGTATTTTTTTCTGCAGTCAACGATATATTACAACTTGATATTTATTAAATATTATATGGAAAAAATATTTTTTATAAAATTTATTAGAGAAATGCCATGTCTAAAGTAACAACAACAAAGCAAAACAAATAGATACCAGATCAACAACAAAACAAAAATGTAACAATAAAAAACCTTATAAAATTTGTTCGAACTGTTTTCCATCTTGTTGAATACATAATTGACATCTTCTGGCTACCTCGTACCTAACATTTGATATTAAGTTTGGAGGTATTTTACGGCAAACGTTTATAATCCTCGCTCTTAAAATATCTACATTTTCCGGATGTGTCAAAAATATTTGATCTTTAAGATATCCCCAAAACCAAAAATCTGCGGGGTTGAGGTCAGGAGAACGGGCGGGCCATCGAAGAGGACCAGTCATGCCAATCTACCTTTCATCAAAATTAGCATTTAACCAATTAGTGTTTCTTCTTGTTGAAAATAAATCCTATACACTTCTGCAAGCGGTAAGTTAACCAAAAAGTTTGCAAGATTTTCTGACAAAAGTCTATGATATTTGTCTTGAGTTAGAGTTCCATCGATGAAAAATGGTCCAATTAATCGATTACCTACCGCACCAAACATTGACATTGAATCTCCATTGGTAATTGGTTTCAACAGTTATTCTGGGATTTTCTTGACTCCAATATCGATGGATATTTCGGTTAAAAATACCATTATTATTACTAAAAGTACCATGTAATTTTTCTCCAAAATCCTGCGTCTTGTATCATATTTAAATAAATGGCAAAATGTCCCCTTCGGACACGATCTTCTAACACTTGCACTTTATGTGGTATGTATGATTTAAATTTGTGTTTTTTTTTAAGTTTTTGTGTACCGTGTCTTTTGAAGAATTAATATTACTTGCGATTTCTCGAGTAGAAGCTTGTGGATTTTCCTCAGTACTAGCAAATCTTTTAATTCTACAGGGCCATTAAAAATTCGTTACGAAGAATTTTTAGGCTTTTTAAAAGCACCATACATTCTAAGACTGTCTTCAAGTCTTTTAAATTTTCGTCGCTGTGGAACATCCCTGATTGGAAACCGATTTGCATACAGACGTTCTGCTTGGGCACTATTTTTATTACATTGGTTTATTTAGGCTTTCTTATTTTTGGTGAAGGAAACTCCCCCTTTTTTCGCAATATTAATGGGACACTCTGTATATCGATAATGTAATTTTGCATTTTGGGTCAATTACACAAAAACCGTAAAATTATATGCCTAATGTAACTTTACTTGTGGCGTCAAAATAACCAATGATCCAGTGTATAATTTTACATAAAATTTTTACCACTGTAATTTCCCGCATTAAACGTTGAAACACGCGACTACATCCCCGCCAATTGCGTTAATTTCGGCAATTAAATCCAAAGGAAATAAAACAAACCTCCGTACCCCCGACTATCCATCAACTTATTCAAAATACGCCAACATATCGACCTCGATGACCTCCTTAAAGAAAGCACCCGCCTCCCGAGGAGCCCGCCCCAATAATTGAATTTCCAAATTAACAAGCCTTCACTGGGCGGGTAATTAATTAAAAAATTTTAATTTACATTTAGATTAATTCGCTATTCTATCGCGGCTGCAAATCCCATTCCTTTGGGCTAAAGTGGGTCTTTATCGGGAACCCAATTCTGGCCAATAATGCGTCGCTGGCTACGGGGCGATCGTTTCTTCAATCCTTCATAGCCTCGCCAGCCAACGTGAAGGGAATTTTTATTCGGTATCGGGACTTGCTGCGTGGAAGGAGAATTGCCGCTTTAAAGCGAGAAAATGTCTCAACAAGTACAAGCGTAAATCTGAAGGAACTCACGGAAAGAAATTTGTATAAAAAAATTACGCATTTATACAGGGTGTTTAAATTAAAACTTCCCACCTGGAAAACATCGGGAATTAAAAAGAAACAGAAAAAAAGTGAGGCAGTCGATTTTCTTTTCAAGGGGGGACACGATGGCATAAAACAGGTGTCTTGGAAGCTACCCCTTAGGCAGGGGCATAAACAAACATGTATCTGAATCTACTGGAAACGAACATCTACCCGAATTGTGGAATTATTGGAAAATAACAACGCTTTGCCTGAAGAGGATGTGTAGTTTCAGCAGGATTGTGTTCCACCACATTATGCCGTACCTGTGCGTGATTTTCTCAATCAGAACTTTCCAAATCACTGGATAGGACGCAGATGTACATTGGAGATGCCTCCCAGATCGCCAGATCTAACGCCCTTAGACTTTTTTCTATGGGGACGCTTAAAGTCGGAAATGTACGCAACGCGACGGAACTCACTTGAGGAACTTCGTCGGCGAATAATTGAAGAATGTCAGATGTTAAAAAATAAGTCAAAGAAAGGATTACTGCAAAAAAAAATAAATAGATTGGTTATAAGACTTCTTTGTACATGTCTACGGTTTCTTATAATTTAACTGTCTTTCTTAAAGCAATTTTGTGTCAAATAAATGTCTTCAAAATCTTTCCAAAGTAGCTACATTTCATGTAAAAGGAAACTTAAGATGCATTCTAATTAAAACTATTTTGCAAGATAATATTAAGGGCTTCTAAAATTTGATTGAGAATTTCTGTCTGAAAGAACACCTTTTATATTATTTTGCTCATTAGCATTACGTAATTATTAAAGGTTGTTTCAAATTTTAATTAAAAATCTCGAGAGGATATAATTCTGCCCGTACTTTGTCACTTTCTAAGTGATTTTTAATTATGCTACAAGTAATTTCCACTGATGAAAAATGCTGTTTAGACGCGATAAAATCTAATTATCGAGTAATATGGGTAAAAAACCAACTTCCATTCAAATGAATATAATAAATAACAAAGAAAATTCGTTTTGTAACCATGTAATACTAAGTTGTATGGCCAAAAAATTAAATAAGTCGGCACTTAGTATTTGAGCTGGTTAAACGAAAGAAAAAACTTAAGTACAATACTTGTTGAGACAGAATTCGAAGAAAAGAATAAGCCAATAAAGTTCTGTTTATCGGAATTACTGTAACAATTTGCCGAGGCAGGGGCGTGCCTTGAAACATTTCATTTGGGAAGAATTGTCTTAATAATAACAGAGCCACACAAAAAAAAGTCAGTATTTTTCATGCGACATATGTTATCTGTAGTATTTTTGCCTCCTGATCACGAATCCGGTCTCAGAATTAAGCTATCACATCACAGGAATTTCCTAACCTCAAAAAACAGGTCAAAAATAGCAAAAATTCACGAAAAGGTGCTAGGAAAAATACCAAACATTTTTTTTTCTATATTCAAATGGTCATTTATATGGTTAAGATGCAGCCAAACGAGATTTCGCGGTTAGAATTTATGGTTCTTTTTTTAACCTCAAAAAAAACGGGTCAATCACGAATTTTCAAAAAATAACAAGACTCGCGCCAAATTTGGTATACGGGGGTTTTCGGGGTCGCTGATAACGGATCCAAGGTCAATTTTGCATAATTCAAGATGGCGGATAAAAGATGGCCGACCAAATTTTCAAAAAATAACAGACTCGCGCCAAAGAGTGACCGCAAAATCCGCCTGTTTTTGAGACTTTGACAGAGGCGACAGGAAAAATCCTAAAAATATTCTAAAAATATCCAAAAACTCGTCATGAAAAATGAAAATGAGCATAACCTTCAGTTTTTCAAATATTTTCGAAAATCACCCTTATTTAGGGGTTGAAAAGACAAAAACAGTGATCAAATTAAGAATCATCAGCAGTTGTAAAACTCTAAATATTTATATGTTGTTATCAAAATAATACTATGAACGTGAACATATCTAATTTCGTATTTGATTTGGTATTGTCCGGATTGAAGATCAACCCTTAATATCCCTAAAGGGGTGAAATCATCGTCTAAAAATGCAAAAAATATATTAAAAGACAATTTTTTTCTTTTTCTTTTATACGTGATAAGTGAACCGTTAATAACCCAGAATCACTAAATCCGAAGAAAAATACACATAAATAAGGGTAAAACCACCTCTAAGTTCAACCACATAAAGAAATTGTAACTTTTGAATATATTTTTTGCATTTTTAGGCGTTTAGGGGATGATTTCACCCCTTTAGGGATATTATGGGTTGATTTTCAATCCGGACAATACTGTATCAAATACGAAATTAGATATTTTCACGTTCATAATATTATTTTGATAACAACATATATCCACGGAGATTTTTGGCTTTTTGGCTTTCAAATATCACTAGAAATGAAAATTTTTCTATGCGCATAAAAAAAACGTGGGCTTAACTTTTGGCGGCACAATATGTTAANTTTTGCATTTTTAGGCGTTTAGGGGATGATTTCACCCCTTTAGGATTATTATGGGTTGATTTTCAATCCGGACAAGACCGTATCAAATACGAAATTAGATATTTTCACGTTAATAATATTATTTTGATAACAACATAAATATTTGGGGTTTTACAACTGTTGATGATTCTTAATTTGTTCACTTTTTTGTCTTTTCAACCCCTAAATAAGGGTGGTCTTCGAAAATTTTCGAAAATCTGGAAGTGATATTTTTAGAATATTTTTAGGATTTTCCTTGTTGCCTCTGTTAAAGTCTCAAAAATATGCGGAAAAATTGCTTTTTTCCAGTCACTCTTTAGTATACGGGGGTTTTCGGGGTCGCTGATCACGGATCCGAGGTCAATTTTGCAAAATTCAAGATGGCGGATCCAGGATGGCCAACCAAAAATATAACCATAAAATAACACATTCGCTCCAAATTTGGTTTACGGAGACTTCCGAGGTCGCTGATTACGAATACGAGATCAGATTTACAAAATTCGTATTTCAACCTCGGCATTCGAATGCGATTAATTAAAAAAATGTGTCGCAGGGGTCTTTTTGGAATTCTATCTCAACAAATATAGTGCGGACTGTAACCTCTGATTAATTTGAGGTTAATTTCGTGAAAATCATCAAACATATTAAGAAAGAACGATTTTGAAAATTATATTTTACCGCCCTGTATATTTTAAAGCAAGAATTTTATGTATAGATTAATTTGTCTAATTGTAAGTAATTTTATTTTGATCTCATAGACCAATTAAATAAGCCTTTAAATCGAAATTTTGGTCAACTTTCCTGAATTTTTGATATAAGTTAGTTTGTGGTATATTATAACAAAAAGTAACAGTAATTTTTCGTTCAACCCCCGGCCAAGGGTGAAAAAAGATAAAACAAAGAGGTTTTTCAAGATAACTCAAAAGAGGTTAGGACTAGAAGAAAATGTTTCTTATAAAAGTTGTACAGCATGTAATTCTACATGGCCTCTTGACTTTTTCTTATACTATTAAAATTAACAGAGTTAGGGACGCTAGAAGTTAAGGGAAGAAAAATGAATGAATTTTGTAATTTTTTTTTCAATCTACTCTAAAAAATGTACCCTTGCTTTTCTGAGAAATAGATATATCTTTTAATTTTTAATAAGAAATTTATAAAAATTTCAAATTTTTTATCGTTAATTTTAATGATTTAACACTTAAACAATATTTTTCTATGCCATTCGATTGATTATTTAAACTAATGAAAAGTTACCTTCGAAATATTTTTTACGTTTGTTTTTTAATAATAATTTATTTGCCACAATAACTCACAACATACAACAATAAGTACAAATTCTTAACAATAATACATAGGAAATAAGAAACACATCAATATACCAATATATACATGAAACAAGGCAAACAAATACTAGTCCACAGAAGGCATTGCCTTGTGCGTGGTTAAGTAATAATATTAATAATAATATATGATTTATATAAACAAATTGACAAAATTAAATTGACTTGTTTCGGGGTTTTCGTTAAAATCTCTGTTTAGGGGGGTAAACAACAACTTTGAAATTGTAATAACTTTCTTATTAAAAATTAAAAAATATATCTATTTCTCTGAAAAGAAAAGTTAAAAAATTCATTCATTTTCCTGCTTGTTATGATTTTTTTAAATTTCTGGTATCTTCCCTTAACTTCTAGCCTCCCTAACTTTGTTAATTTTACTAGTACAAGAAAAAGTCAAACGGCCATTTTTATGTAGAATTGTATACCTAGTTTACAACTTTTATAAGATTTTTTTTTCTAGCCTTTACCCCTTACCCCGTTATCTCGAAAAACTCCCTTGTTTTATCTTCTTTCGCCCTTGACCGGGGGGTTCAACAAAAAATGACTGTCACTTATTGTTATAACATTTCTCAAACTAACTCATATCAAAAATTCAGGCAAGTTGACCAAAATTTCGATTTATAGGCTTATTTAATTGAACTACCAGGAGTCTGTGGTCACCGAATTAGCCTTCTATCCCGGGACATCCTGTATAATAGCGTGCGTTTTGAAAAAAAAAATGTATGTGAGATAGTGATCTACCCATCCTTGTCAAATTCAATGCACCAATATAATCTTACGACGCATCGATGTTTCTGTCGGGCCATTCTACACACGTAAGCTAAATCCGTTGATCAAAGAACCATCCCTATCTGTCGTAAGTACCCTACATCTTAACGTACAGCTTCTTATCTCGGATTTTCGTTTATAGACGCCATCAGGGCATCGTCGAGGTGTCAATCTCGGCGGAACTTTTAAGCGGGCCTGGCGTACGAGGACTGTGGCGTTTAAGATGGTGCGAAACGCCGGGCGGGGGCGACAATAAATTATGTCGGGCGCGATGTCTGGTCGGGCCTATAAAAACAAAAATGCGCCCCGACAGATGAGAGGGGCGAATACATCACCCATCGACAGGCGAAAAATGTGCCCTTGTCGGCGCAAATTGCAAGTTTTCATGCGCCCGTCGTTTGTCACGCCACGCAACTGCGTAGAGAACTTCGTACGGGAACTTTTTAAGCCCCTTTAAAACCTTATTTAAAATTATTAATTATAAAATCTTTTGTGAAAAATTCTACCCGAAAATTGACTAAATCGTACGTTGAAATTTGGAGATGAGCGTCGTCGGTAAGTAAACTGGCCGCTTCACATTAGAAAACGATGTCGGTCCTATTACTTCTTAAAAACATTTATTATTTTTAGTTTACATACGATACGATAACGATACTGATGTGCTGTTATATTTACTAACTGGTTTCCATTCTATTATGTAGGTATACCTAAATATGCAAACTAATTATGTCTGTGTAGGTATAATATTTAAATTTTTCGACGTTTAGTTCAAGTGAGCTTTCCGCGGGTAGCATAATATTATTTACTACCTAAATAATATTTTGAATCTAAATTTGTTATTTTAAATAATCATAATTAGTTTTTAGTTTTTTAAAAATTCTTAAGAATATTTGTAACATGACCGAACAAGGTTATGCTAAAGCCCAATCAGACAATTTACCGAATTCCATGATGATTGCGGAGTTTTTTCGAAAAGCATTTTATTTTATTCGGCAGAAATAAGGGGAATAAAAGCAAACAGGTATGAAAATGTGATTTATAGATATCTACATAAATTTATTTTAAAATACATTTTTTTCTGGAGTTTTTACTGATGTATTTTCACACATCGGTACAATGCACCAGTAATAGTATTAGATTAGTCGACTTCTGTTTTGGTTTGGTGAATCGTATATCCACGGAGATTTTTGGCTTTTTGGCTTTCAAATATCACTAGAAATTAAAATTTTTCTATACTCTCCTAATTGACGGATTCGAATTGTTCAAAAAACGTTTGAAAGCTTGAGAGCCCTTCTATAAGCGATTGAATTTTCAAGTATCTAAGGGCCTTGGATTTTGCTGTGCAAAATTTTGAAAATTTGCAAATTTTTTTCCAAAATCTGGATTGCAAAATTATTATGCAAAATCTATCTAACCGATTTTGGTGAAATTTGGTGTGTTTTCTTGAGCCAAGTATGAAAGTCCCAACCCAATTTAAAAACCTCAGAACGATTCCCTAAAGAGTAATGTTTTTTAACCCCATATTTGGCGATTCTTTCGATTTTTACAATAATAATCATGATTCATTCGATTTGTAACTAGTCATATTTTGTAAAATTTATTTACAAACATTTTTTTCCTCTTCCCTTTTCGCCTAAAATCAACTCTTGAAAAGATACATAATTAAATAGGAAGAAAAATATGATATTTTTCGAATTTTTTTAACATATTGTGCTGCAAAAGTTAAGTCCACGTTTTTTTTGCGCATAGAAAAATTTTCATTTCTTGTGATATTTGAAAGCCAAAAAGCCAAAAATCACCGTGGATATACGATTTACAGTGTGACTCATTTGTTTTTTATGTCACCCTGTAAAATCTTTGTTTATTGTACGATTTTAACAGGATTTTTTTTACGATGTAAATCTTGATGAAGTGTGATTTGTGAAGGAAAATGAGCGTGATCCCACAAAATCCAAGGCGTAGGTACTACGACCGTTTTTAGGAGTAGAATTCTAATATTTTATATTAGGGATTTTTTGATAAAAAATATATCTACGCCACTGAATTCACGACTCTCTAAAACGAGCCAATACCAAATTTTAACAAAAAATTTTAAATAATAAGTATTTTGTAGCCAAATTATTATACTTTTTGAGTTATTTACGCCTAAACATGTTCGTTTTTAGTCCAAAAAATGAATGTTTTTGAGCCATTTTTCGCGAATATCTCAAAAACTACAAGTTTTATCAAAAAAATGATAATGAGCAAAAATGAAGGTAATTAAATTGCAACAAGATTGCTTTTTTATTTTTGTAGATGGTATAGAACCCGAGTTATGACTGCTACAAGTTGAAGTCAATTTCGAAGATAGCTAGATCGAAACGTTCAACGTCCTGTAGAGGAAAAATTTAAGGTTTTTCGAGGAAAACTTATATAACACCTATTAAAGTTCTTGAAAAGGCCTTTAAATTGAGTAGTGGTAGAAGTCGGTAGCATGAAACTAATGAAGTTACAATCAAAATAAAATGATTGCTTTGATTTTTGAGAAAAAAAATCGGTATTAAAATCAATGATTTGACGGAAAAAAAATTAAACTTATTCCTTCTGCAATTTACTTTATTTATGTATTAACAGTAGATTCTGGGAATTTGAACGATTTTAGAAGCCTAAATTTAAAAAAAAAATCATTTCTTTTACTTTTGAATAAAATTTTTAATTTTTTTAAAAAATCGCCTTTTTTCAAAATATTTCAAAAACTAACAAAGTTATAAAAAAATAATAGAATAAGAAATTGTAGGTTTTTTCTTACTGAACAATTCGCTTTTTTTAAATTTTTGTAAGACAAAATTTGACTGACTTATGACCGTTAGAAGCTCAAAACTAAGCCCCAAGACTGCCGTTCCTGAGCCCTTTCAGCTTACAAATCTAAAAAACGAAGAGCTCAAAAATACTGCAAATCACAGAATTCAAAGTGCTGTAAATTCCCTACAAAATGGGTTTTTGAGGAAATTTATAACTAAAGTTACAAGTTATGGTAAAAAAATTAATCGCATTTTTTTGGTAAAATTTTCGGTGCGGGTAAATTACCATCATCTTTGTGTATTTTGGAGCACTTGTGAACTAATTTGAGTAAGTATTTTAATAATATACATACACACACGTATCCATTTATAATGTATATAATTTTTTTTTATTTAATATAAATTTAATAAAAAAATATGAAAAATAAATTCAATAAAATTAAAAATTATTATATTATTATACTCACATATAATTATTAGGAAATTTTTTTATAAGGGGTAAGGTTTTTTATGAGGGGTAGTTCTTCCATAGGGTTTTTTGAGTGGCTGATAAGTTGCAATATATCATAGATCATTTGAAAACTAATAAAAAGTTTATAATTCAACATATGCATACCATTAAAACATCTCAAGCTTTCAATAATATTTTTTTGTTTATTTTATTATAAGGAATGGGTTTTAAGGGTTGCAACTTTGTAATGAGTCGTAAGCTTTCTAATGAATAACAAAAGAAATGCAATACATTGTGAATGCACCAAAAGAATATTTTAAACTGTAAAAAACTTGTTTTTTCAATTTTTTTGGCCATGGAAGGTTAGTTTTTAAGGATTTTTAAGGGTTGAAAAGTAATTAAATTTCATAAATTATATTAAAAAACATGAAAGGAACTTTATCCAACATATTTGAACATGAGTTGAATCTTTAAAATACGTAAATCAGCGATTTTCGCATTTTTTCGTACAAGGGTAGTTTTCACCCCCAAATAGAAAAAAGCACACATCTAGACAATATAACTTTTAAAATGCGGGGGGGTCAGATGAGCTTGTATGAAAATTTTCAGGAAAATCCATGCTATCCGAAAAAATTGGGAGCTTTTACTTTATTTTTGCTTTCAGTGACTGAACTATAATGTGCGTTTGGCATGAAATACTGATGAAGATTTAATACTAGACACCCAGACAGACGAGTAAGTTGAAGCAGAGTACAGTGTATTAATAAAGTTTTCAATGAAACAGGGAGAATATTTAAATAATCCTAAATTTTTAAGTGAAATTTTATTTAGTGACGAGACCACATTTACTAAAAATGGGGTAGTTTCGTTCCAAAATTGTCGTCATTGGTCAGCTGGAATGCTAAATAATAGAATAATTGTCCTTTCTTTTTTGACGGCAATTTGAATGCGAATAGATTTTTAAAATTGGAAAATATTAGAAGACATTGTTATTTACGATTAGGATGCGGCAAGACATGCTTTATCAAAAATTTTTCTATACTTTTGTTTGTCTCATTGTATTTCTTACAATGACTTTTTTTCAATATCTTTAAAATTTTCATACATTAAAGAAAATATATTTATTCAGAAAAATATTTAGGATTTAATAAGGATATACCAAAAAGATTTCTGACTTCATTTTCATACTCTATCAGCTGCTGGCATAAAAATAGGTATTTCATTTAATATTGTGGCCATTAAAAGGCGATATAAAAAATTATTATTTGATAAGTCAGAAATAAAGTTTTTTATAGGACATCAAATTTATTTTTTAAAATTTAACACCTGGAAATCAGGTTGCTTTAAGTTTATACGAACTTTTTTCTTGGAATTGACTGAAGAATCATCGTCTGTATCATAGAAACGTATTTAAAAACCATTCAGTATATATCACTCACTTTCTGTGCAAAATTTAATACCAATTTTTTATTGTGCAACTAAATAAATTCGTTTCGTGGACTAAAAAGGTTTACGCCCATAGTTGGCTGTGAATCATAGAGTGAAATTTCTATGCCATATGAAATTATTATTGGAAGTTTTTATTAGCCGTTTTGTTTTTGTTTTTTTTTTAACGAACAATTAAAGTTTAGGTGGTTGCGGTCAAGACAACAAATTTCGTTTTTGGCAAGCATAAACCCCCAAGCATTGCAGCAGCTTGGCTGCAATCTCCGTTTGATCTGAAAAGTTTCATAATTTTTCTTAATAGGTTAGTTAATGTCCCAAGGATCAGATCTAGGGCCATACTCTAACCTATTTTACAGATAATGAAAATTTGTTGAGAGCGGTCTATTTCCCAGTGCTATAATACCTAAGAAAAATTAAAGATTTGTTATTTATTTTTTTAATAAAGGTTAGGTGAAAGATCATCTTAATAAAGTTAATTCTAATACGGGCAGTTCAGAGATCTGTCATTTATTTCACTGTCATATTCTTGGTACTGTTAGTCCTGTGACTAAACGTGACAATTGACTAGTAAATTTATTATAACAAGAAAATTAGTTCTAGTAATGATTTCCTGACGTTTGTATAATCCATTTGAGCTTTATTGTGACTAGAGTTATTTCCACTTTTGAAAAGACGATAACGAGTTTTCCTAATAGATATTTCTAGTCTGTCCCCCACTTCAAAGAGAACTTATCAATGATTGCTCTGAATGAATGAATTCTATAAATATACGCCAGCCTAGTAATTGATTTCTTTCACATTCTATGCTTACTTTCCGCTCGCTTTGATTTAAAAATATCCTCTCGCCATAAGCTTCACGTTGTACATGCTGTCAAATGGAATAACTTTTCCAGGAAAAATTAATACACATTTATATTTTTGCATTCTTAAAACTGTTTTGTTAGATTTTAAAGGTTTCTGGTAAAAAATTAGCTGCAACAAAACATACAGGAAGTTAGCCATAGAATACGTCTCTGGATTTTCTGCACTTGCTTAGTATAATACTTTTTTCTATCAAATAAAATATCCACTTTGCATTCCAAAGTTTATAGCAAGGCTATAGAAGATCGCCTTGTATATTATTCCTGTCTATTTCCAGCACATTACAGTAAACATAATTTTAGTACCAAATAGGTCTCTATATCTCATTGTTTCAAGTTTTAACTGAAACCTTCTACTTCTCAGCTGGCGCACCTGGAGGATACGAGTCCTTAAAATATTTTATTCAAGCAGGCGGCGGCAGGCTACACTTCAGAGAAGGATACTTATAATTAATAAAGACACATACAGGTTGCTGGAGAACCCTTAACGTAGGTTTACATTTTACAATACTGCTCGAATGCTGATTACACCTTACAGAAACAATAAAAGTTCTAATAGCCAGTAAAGAAAATATAATCTTCTTCGAAAACATTGCAATAAACTTAAAACCGTTAATCACCAAGATATACCAATTAAAATCGTAACGGTGCTGGCCCTCATTGTCCATTAGGGTCGTCAGAGAAATTTACGACGGCAATTTAATATTAAGGCGCCGTAAAATATATATTTACTACGACCTCTGTCAATTAAAGGGGCATTTTTATATTCCTAATAAAAATAATGCCCCGTAGATTTCCAGAGATATAAATCGTACTACTACATTAGTGTAAAATATTAGTACCGCATTTAATAGAAGATATTATTATACCTACACTAAAGCTGACGATTCTTTAAACTTTGTTTTCTTCTTCAGAGCTACGGAGATGTGGACTAGAACTGTAGTAATGTTATAAATACTAAATCGACCTATCTATAGTAGTATATAGGCCAAACAAAGAGTTGGACGCGACTTTTTGTTTCGGCAGGCTGAATTTATCACTATAGATGCTAAATATTATGTACTATAACATATTAGTTTCCAGTCATAAAAATGGGGGGAAGATTGTTTACAGAGTGGTTAATTGTATAATTTTTACGTAAATTCACGATTTTCGCTTATAACTTTTATCCATTCATTTCACGAGAAAACAGAAAAGTATTTGTTTTTTTTCGTCTTCAAAAGACCTACAAAACTAGCTCTCAAGCGTAAAAAAATATTGATTAGATCAAAAGTTATAAACAGAAGAGGTGTATTTATGACTTTTGAATTAAACATTTATAAACTGCGTTATTATTACCAGAATGTTTTGGCATCGCATTCTCTCATTCCTTATCACTGTCTAATAACTCACACGAAATCTGGAATCGGTAAGTTGAATAGTTTACAAGTTATGGAATTATAAACAAATTAACTGATTATTAGTCTGGATGATCCCGAGGATCTTCCACAATCGCACTGATTTTTTCATGGTAACTCAGTTTATAAATGTTTAATCCAAAAGTCATAAATAAACTTCTTCTATTTATAACTTTTGATCTAATCAATATTTTTTGACGTTCGAGGACTAGTTTTATAGGTCTTTTGAAGACGAAAAGAAAAGTACTTTACTGTTTTCTCGTGGAAATGAACGGAAAAAAATTATAAACGAAAAACGTGAATTTACGTAAAAATTATACAATTAACCACCTTGTAAACAATCTTCCCCCCATTTTTATGACTGTGGAAACTAATATGTACATAATATTTAGCATCTATAGTGATAAATTCAGCTTGCCGAAACAAAAAGTCGCGAAATGGTCATTTTCCAGCTTATTTTCCTGGCCTAACTTTGATACACTAATTAGCCCTCCTACATACAGGGTGAGTAATAAATAATTAGGTGTAAAAAGTATAATCTTTGTTCCAAAATGCCTCCTTACAAAGTTACAGGGTGTTAAAGTTCGTAAAGAAATAGTGTTTTCTTAATGTTTTCAAAACGGCTTAACAGATTGTTTTGAAATTTGATGTGGTAAATGTCATTGTCAATTGTTACTTCTCCGTGAGGAACCGGGAGAATACTGAAAGTCAGTGACGTACAATTACTACTATTTTATTATTATTTATCTATTTTCGTTTTATATTCGTTTCGGTATAATTTTTCACACCTAACTATCACTCACCCCGTATATTTTCTTATGAATTCTCTCCAATCCCAGCAAGGAGCCTCATAGTCATATTACGCATTTAGTTCTGACATCTTGAATAATGACTTACCTAATTGGGGGTGGCGAGAGGTCTCTAGGCCGCCTTTTTTCCCCACTTTTCCTCGACTGTAAATTAAGCTGGACCTAAATGAGTCTTTCCTTGACTTCAATTAGCTTGCCTAATGGATTTTGCACCTCTCGCCGGCTATACAGTATGCTTTTTACTAGATAACTTCGCCTGGAGCGACCGCAGAGGAAGAAGGGTATTAGGACGAGCGTAATAACCAGCGTGTTACAAGTCATACCTTAAGAAATGCGAAAAACGCGACGAAAACGGGTAGTTTGTACATACATGTAGTTAATATAGGTTTTAAGAATATGTTGGCAAGAGAAAGAATTAATGAGCAGTTATTTGAGAGAATACATAAAAAAGGTAACTTGAATTTTTTTCTAAGATTCGCCGTNGGTAGTTTGTACATACATGTAGTTAATATAGGTTTTAAGAATATGTTGGCAAGAGAAAGAATTAAAGAGCAGTTATTTGAGAGAATACATAAAAAGGTAACTTGAATTTTTTTCCTAAGATTCGCCGTTTTCAAGTTATTCATACCAGTACAATCCCCTTGTGGCAGATATTTCTAACCATAATATTTGAAGAATATTTATGTTTATGCTTAAAAGTAAGTGGAATTTGTAAGCACATCAACAAAATTCTTTACACTCGTTTCCACACCACCTGTGAGGTAGTTTCTTATGCGTTTTAGTTTTCAAAAAACTTTCCAGGTTACAAATTTAAAATTTAAAAAAAATGATAGATTTCAATACAAAGGGTGTAACTAAATAAGTGTAAAACATTTAAGGGGGTGATTCCTCATCGAAAAAAAGATAGGATCTTTCATATAAAGAAACTTCATTGGAGCATCCCTTGTTAAGATACAGCCCCTTAAAGGGGGTACATAAAATTTGTTTAACAATTTTTTTCACAAGCACTAAACAAGTTACAATATTGAAATTAACCTGACATTTTCTACTACCAAAAAGACACTTAGCCAGTAATTTATTTGGTTTACCCCATGGTTGTAAGGGGTGGAAAACGCAACCCCTAAAATTTATTTCCAACGTAATTTTTTGTCTTATTATTTTTTTACCATTTAAAAAATTATTTCCGATAGCCTGTTTCATTCTAAAAAAAA